>NW_005842019.1:1428796-1459568 GCF_000455745.1 Alligator sinensis | reverse complement strand
TGATGAGGCAGAAAGCATCTGGCAAAATAGGCTGCTGCCTATGAAAGCTCATACCTCTCTAAAGCAGTTATCTCTAACTGCCCACCTTGCCTGTACCTTCTGCAGGGATTTCTATTAGGTTTGTAAAATTGTTTATGTCTTTGTAAGGCTTAGATCTTACAAGAGACCCCAGATGATATGAACTATCCATGGGTAAAGTGCGGAGGCAGAAGGTGGGGAGCAGACACATCCCTCTTTGACTGTGCAGTGCATGTGCAATGAGTTGTCTGAGTTCACCAGCTGGCTTACATGGGTTCCTGTTAGCACCACAGTTTTCACGGGGCTCTAGAGCCCAGAAGATGAATGATGTACTGCAAATCCACCCCCACACCCACTCGTTGCCCTGCCCCCCACTGATTTCAGTGGCAGGGGAAAAGACAGGGCAAATGTCAGCAGCAATTACCTATGCCAAGCAGCTAATAAGCTCAGGTTGCTCACTGCATGTAGGTTGTGCAAATGAAGAAGAGCGTGATTGCACCCTTCACTCCCTGGCTACATCCTGGGTTTGAGTTGATCTTTTTCTTTTCTCTTTCCTTCCTCCGATCCAGGTATCCTGTCCTCCCTTTTATGTTTCTGAGTTTCTAGACTTACTGAAACTCGGATGTTATGGTGCCTGCAAACATTAATACACCTCCACGTGAAATGTCACAGAGCTTTCAGAGGTTTACAAAACTGGATCAAGTGACTTAAAATGTCCTAGTAATTTTCTTCAATATTTGAAAGCGTCAGTCTTTGCTGAGCACAACATAATAAAACAGATCTCGAGTTAAGCCTTTTTTTTTTTTTTATCTTGAGCTATAAACATTACACGTTTAACCCTTCTGCCAGCCACAGGACAACAGTAATAAGGGCTGAGTTCAATGTGGGGGTTTATACAACCATTTATCTTGGCTTGAGCCCCCACTCAGGAACCTGGGAAAATAAATGACTGGGTGTTTTTGTGTGAACAAACTCCCCCACTCGCAAGCAGTAGTAAACTGTAATAGGATTTATTGAAGGGGAAGGTCAATGGGACAAACAATCTTAGGAAACCCTTAAAGCCCCAAGCCCCCCTCAACCAATTATTAACAATTGATTGTGTTCAGTGACTTCGTAGTCCCACAGAAGGTGAACTTGGTAGCCAGTAGGGGTATGCGAAGCTTCAGTCGCTGATTCGATTCAGAGGAGATTTGGCCCAATTTGGTGGCCAAATCTCTGAATCCGAATCAAATCAGGAGACCCATTAATCTCTCTGAATCAAATCAGAAGCCTCTGAATCAATTTGGAAAGATTCAGTGATTCGGCCATAGACACAGCTTTATGTTTTTTCTACATCGCTCGAGGTCCAGGTGTGGCTCATGAACATGGTGATCGTTGGGTGGGTGGAGCATCCCACAGGAGCATGCGGAGGGTCCCCTGCATGATTGGCAGTGGACCAGAAGTCCACTTCCAGGTCCGCCACAGAGTGCGCGGGTGATCCCCCACCCTCACCCCCCAGCTCAATGACTACTGCCTCCTTGGTCTGGGGGTGCACCCTGGGTCCCCCCATAGCCAATTGCTGAGCCAGGAGAGCGTAGGGGGGTCCCCCACATGCTCAGCAGCAGATCTGGAAGTGGACCAGAAGTACTTTCTGGTCCACTTCCAGGTCCACCATCGAGCACAAGATGGACCCCCCTGCGCTCTCGTGGGACACTCCATCTGCCCCACCATCTCAGCATTCACGAGCCACTCCTGGTACCTCGAGGTATGTAGATAAAACATACAAAGCTTTGTCTATGGATGAATCGCTGATTCTCTGAATCAGAATTGAATCTTGATTCAAATTCAGCTGAATCAAACCAGGATAGTGATCTGAATCAGCAAATCAAATCACTGTCCCCTAAATCAGGCCAAATCCAAATCTGAATCGAATACTGCCTGCTTCACACACCCCTAAATAGCCAGTGTATCTGCTAGCTTAAGCTTTCCACTTGCCTTACCGCCTCTGAGGGGCGCTGCTCTGCTGCTACTGTCACCGTTTCTTGCTGCTGGAGGAGAGGGGGTGCTGCTCCTCTATCACTGTCATAGATCCTCACCACCAGTGTGGGCACTGTTCCAGTGCTATTGTCATTGCTTCTCACCAGTATGGCACACTGCTCCTCTGTAGCTGTTGTTGCTCCTGTTTCTTTCCTCACACCAGAACACCCAGGCAAAATTTATTTTCTCAGGTTTCTGGGTAGAGGCTCAAATCAAGATAATCAATTTATGTAAACCCTTATTACTACAGTCCTGTGCCTGGTAGCATGGTTACACAAATAAGCACTAGAAGAATGTCACCATTACAGAAATGCCTCAAATGGTTCATTCTGTTATATGCAGTGATTATAAAGAAAATGTAGAGCCTTTTATTATTAACACCTGTTTGGCAGGTATGTGCACACATAGGAACCAGAATTCTTGGTATAGATTAAACCTAGGCTTTTTCAAATATGTCAGCAAATTTTGCTTCTCTGCTCCATACCCAGAAGACAGGCTATTAAACTGATGCAAGCTACTGGGTGAACTTTGCTCCAAACTCTTGCTAAGTTATGAAGTAATACCTTTTTTTTATCTTCTCCTGCTCTATAGGCTTCCTGCCTGTAGATTTGCAATAAGAATATGCTAGATTAAGATATTTGATGCCATCAAATGTTACATAAAATAAATGTACAAAGTGTCAGTTAAGATCAAAGGAATTGTATCAGAAAATAATTAACCTAAAAGCATTCTGTGACTGATCCTTCCACTTCAAGGTTTTCTTGCCTTGGCCAAATGATTGTAAAGCAGTGCAGATTTGAACTGTGCTATTTCTTTATAGATAGAAATGATAGACTTATCTAGTGGTCTTTAACAAAGGTATTTATTTTATATGGAATGTACCATGGTACAGTGCTACTCTGAAATGCAAATATGAAGTGTAAATCTTCTAGGTGACAAAGCCCAGGTCTTGTGTACATAGCGATGGTGATGTCCCAGGGAAGGCTCATATCTGTCTGAGCAGGCACTGTGGGGAGGGGGTTGCCAAAGAACTCTCTCTTTGCACAAGGGTTGCTGCACCTGCAGCTGCAATGGTGCAAGCTTCCCAGACATGACATAGGCTCCTGGAAGGCTATCTGATTGTCTTTAAATTGCATGCAGAGGGTGTGCCCCACTTGCCCATGCCTACCTACAGTATTGAGTTTAGACATATGAGCAGATGTGAAGCACTGAACTAATTAGAAGCACAGTTCATTGGCCCAAATAGAGTTCCACGCTAATGCCTGAACTAGCTAGGGTGTTGGAAGCAATGTGTTGTATTAAGCTGTGAAGATGTGTCCTTAAGATATAAACTTGATCTCATGTGCTGGCCGTGCCATAAGAAGACAGTATATTTTTCAACATATTCCAGCCTTTTAGGTATAGAATCCCTACTCCTTAGATTTTACTTCTAGCATTTTACTATTCTGTTTTATCATCAGTGCACACCGAACTCCCAGATCCAAATATATTCTCAAACTTTGCGAACATTCTGGTCTCCATTTGCCTTGTGAACCGGATTCATACCATGCAGCCATTTCTCTCTTTGAAGAGCCGTAAATGCTTCATATCTATAATGTCATCAATAGAACATATCATTGCTGAATGCTTTATTACAACACCCACTCATTTGCAAATGCCCATAAACTTCTGGAAAAATTTTCAAATGTTATGATTTTATGTCGATTGAAATCTATTAAACAAGACTTTAGGAAAAAACATTTTAATCTAAAACTTAATTTGCAGTCCAATTTGCAAAAGATAGATTCTCTCTGCCAACCTATTTCATTTATAACAAAACGTACTAGAAAATGTATTAATGTCCAGCTATTTTTATTTATCTTGCTTAATCCTATAGATCTTTAATGCCTCTGCTATTTCAGTGGTTTTGAAATATTTCTCCACTTAAAATTGCAAAAGTATAATTATTTTTAAATCATCTTCTGACAATTGATTAGAACAGGTTTTGGGGGTATAATGTAATGTTTTTTTAATCAGTTTGAACTTTAGTTGGAATCTGTAATGCTCGAAAATAGAAAATATAACATGGCATTACTGAACCAAGGGACCCTTTATCAAAGTCATCAAAAATGTCACTGGCTCAGAGCAAGGAAATCATCAAAAAATAAGAGCCTGGCCACTTCTTGACTTGGCAAAGCACAGATTAAGGGAAAGGATTGTGGTTTTTATGGCTCCCCTTCCAAAAATGAGGTAAGGGAAAGGGTTATGTGACTTTTCTGTCTTGACAGTTTTAGAGCGGCTAAATAAAATATAATAAAATCTTCTGACTTCTCTAATGTCACAATGGGAGATGGAATGTTTTATGCAGAAAGGAAAAAGCAATAAACAAGGTCCATTAGCAGGCCAATTAAATTAATCAATCCACTGAAGAATGACTTTCTGTGAATGAGTGAAAGGAAATAAGAGATTTTTAAACCGCTTGCATAAAAAGGCCAAATTCTGAAGAACTTCAAGGTTCTTACTGAGACAGAATTTCCATTGAAGTCAGTAGGACTTTGATTTTTTTGAGCAAGTACTTGAAGACTGGGCCTAGGGTTTTATGATTTGCTATTTTAGGGTACTTTTACACAGGCTCCAGGATGGGGGAGGCAGTGTTTCAAATTAGAGCAGCTCTAAAAGCCACTCTAACTAAACCATTGCTGCATCTTGTGCACCAGTGTCTCCGTGCTTAAAAATGGCGGCGGGGGGCTTGAACTAACGCTCGTTAAATGAGCTTCAGTTCAAGCACCCCCCACAGCCATTTTTAAGCACGGACGCACTGATGCATGAGATGCAGGAGGCTGCTGGAGCACAATAATTACCACACTCCAGCAGACTCAATTTCATAGATTTCATAGACATTAGGGCTGGAAGGGACCTCGGAAGATCATCGAGTCCAGCCCCCTGCCCAAAGGGCAGGAAGTCAGCTGGGGTCATAGAATCCCAGCAAGATAAGCATCCAGTTTCATCTTGAAGGTGTTCAATGAAGGCGCTTGAACCACCCCAGTGGCAGGCTGTTCCAGACCTTGGGGGCTCGGACAGTAAAGAAATTCTTCCTTATGTCCAGCCTGAAACGATCTTGAAGTAGTTTGTGACCATTCAACCTCGTCATCCCTTGGGGCACTCTGGTGAACAAACGTTCCCCCAGATGCTGGTGGTCACCCCTGATAAACTTGTAGGTGGTCATCAGATCACCCCTGAGCCTGCGCTTTTTCAGGCTAAAGAGCCCCAGGGCTCTCAGCCTGTCATCGTAGGGTCTGTTTCCCTGACCTCTGATCATGCGCGTGGCTCTTCTCTGGACTCTCTCAAGATTCTCCACATCCTTTTTGAATTGTGGAGCCCAAAACTGGACGCAGTACTCCAGCTGCGGCCTCACTAAGGCCGAGTACAGGGGGAGAATGACGTCCCGGGATTTGCTTGAGAAGCATCTATGGATGCAAGCCAGCGTTTTGGTCGCTTTACTAACCGCCGCATCATATTGCAGGCTCATGTTCATCTTGTGGTCAATGACGACCCCCAAGTCTCTTTCTTCCATAGTGCTAGCCAACATAGCCCTGCCGAGCCTATAAGGATGCTGCGGGTTTTTTTCCCAAGGTGGAGAACCTTGCATTTATCGGCATTGAACACCATCAGATTCTCGTCCGCCCACTTGCTGAGCCTGTCCAGGTCAGCCTGGATAACCTGCCTGTCTTCTGGTGTGGATGCTTTGCCCCAAAGTTTGGTGTCATCGGCGAACTTGGCCAGTCCGCTTCTGACTCCAGTGTCCACATCATTAATGAAGATGTTGAACAGTATGGGTCCAAGGACAGAGCCTTGGGGGACCCCACTGGTCACAGGACACCACGATGAGTGACTTCCATCGATTACTACCCTCTGGGTCCGACCACGGAGCCAGTTTTTCAGCCAGTGGATCGTGGTGGACCCAAGGTGACAATTGGCCAGTTTCACCAAGAGGTGATCATGGGACACCAGATCGAAGGCTTTTTTGAAGTCAAGATATATGACATCAATCTCTTCTCCCTTGTCCAGGTGATAGGTCACCTGGTCGTAGAAGGAAATGAGATTGGTCAAGCAAGACCTACCCGCAACAAACCCGTGCTGGCTATCCCTTAAGATGTTGGCGTCGGCCAGTCCATTAAGGATGGCCTCTTTAATAAACTTTTCTAAGATCTTCCCCGGGATAGAAGTCAGGCTGATGGGCCTATAGTTAGCCGGATCCACTTTCCTCCCTTTCTTGAAGATAGGCACCACATTGGCCTTCTTCCAGTCTTCGGGCACTACACCAGAGCACCAAGAGTTTTCAAAGATCCGTGCTAGAGGCTGGGCTATGATGCTCGCCAGCTCCTTGAGTACCCTGGGGTGAAGATTGTCAGGGCCAGCTGACTTGAAGGTATCCAGCTTCTCAAGATGTTCCTTCAGAAAGTCAGCATTAATGGAGGGCAGGGGATCACCCTCACCCGGACTTCCCGGCCCTGTAGCGGGCATGGGCGTCCCATGGGACTGATGAAAGACTGACGCAAAGTACCTATTTAATAGGTTAAAAGTATCCTCCTATTTTCTACTCTTCAGAAGAATAATAGTCCAAACCATCTCAAACCTCAAAGAAAAAATTGTGGTTGGTTTCAGTGTTGCTGGGAATCTGAGCATGTTCTGCCATGAATCTACTACTGATAGTTACAGCAGTGCTGGTATCCACTCAGAAAATGGTTTCTTTTCCCCCTCCAAACTGTGCAAGCATTTCTGGAAAACTAAAGTGATGCCATCAAATGCATGCACTGAAGTCAATTAAGAGATGTCAGAAAACTTGAAATTAGACTCAGGAGATAAAATGTTGGGCTGCCTCAGCCTCAGGTTTGCTGGTCATTACATTTTCCTCAGCATATTTGCCAAAACTCAGACTTTCCCAGAACTAAGTACAGATTTGGCCAAGGTTGGTTCTCCACCTCTTTATCATTACCTGAAAGAGAAAAAAGCCAAATACACAGAACTATGGGTTTGGTTTTGGAGTAGTGCAAAAAGTGCTTTTATAATTAAACGTTAGTGCATGAAGGTCTTTTTCATTTCTGACCGCAAATCTAAGTTTGAACAAGACCAGCCATGATGCTGTCACAATTTCATCAACCATAATGAGGAGGTATGTTTCCAGGAGATAAACAAGAGTGAAATTACTTTCCTCAAAATTAAATTAGGGTTGCTCTAGTTTATTCATAGAAGAAGGCAGTTATTGGACCACTTCACTAATGGGAAACAATCACGTGCTGCTAGGAGTACGTGTTCGAGAAGGAGAGCATTGCATCGGATACCTTCTGGGAAGTGAGACTAAATCATGCCAGAAGTTTCCTGAATTAAAAAAAAAATGCAAAATTATTATTCATTTAATTTTCTTTAAGGCAACTACCTCTACCTAGAGCTAGCCTTAGCACAGATTTACCAAACAATCTTCTATGTCCAAACTATGGAGTCTGTCCTGCAGAATTAAACCCCTATAAAGAGGATGGTTCTTAGGGTAAACAAGTTTAACTTGTTTTGAAAGTTGGCATTCACCCCAAATTTAACTGACTCATGTTCTATATGGACATTTGTGCCAGAGTAGCGTTCAATAACTTAATCTGAAGGAAATAGTTAATAGGTGTTATAATGGGTCATGTTAGCCACACAGGCACATTTCTATTTCAGAGCAGCATAGGTTTTCTAATAGTATGTTCCATACTCAATGCACTGTACAAGCAGTAACTAATTATTTCTAGATCTCCATGAGGTAGTTAAATATTATTAATAAAAAATGAATGTTTTTTTCTTTTGCCAAGAATTTCAATGAAGACAAGGGGAAAATGTATAAAATTTTGAAAAACCAAAGACTGTAAAATTCAGTTCAAAAGATTTTGATCTTCAGTTTTTTGACCAAAAAAAATCAAGTTGTCAAGGAAAGTTTAAGCCCCGCTCCCAAATCCCTGTAGCGCCTCATGACCTGGCTGGGAGTGCTCCGAGCAGTGTCATTGGTGCCCACATGAATAAGGAGCATGGGATAGTGGTCTGTGGGTTTAAGGAGCTTTGGGATCCTCTCCGTAATGTCCCAGATGTGGGCCCCTGGGAAGCAGCAGACTTGCCGGGCTAAGGGGTCGGGGTGGCAGATTAATCAAGTCCTAATTAATCAGATTAATCAGACCTAATTAATCAAGTCTGCTCCAACACGTTTGAATTGCAGTACATTGGAGCAGCCTCTGCATTCATGTACAGGCACCTTTAGTGACCTCTCCACTTTTAGCACATGTTAACTGTGTGGAATGGTTTTATATAACGTGTACAGTGACTGAACAAACTGATATGTGACCATTTCTTTTATAAATTGCAGCATTGTCTCTGTGCTGCAGTTACTTTGCACTGTGTTTACCATGCAAATCGCATGGTGATTACTTAACTACCCACATAATTGGGATCATAGATAGGGACCACTAGAGTTCATGCCAAAAGTGCACTGTGTGACAGTTCCTTTTATCCTGGAAGTTTCCCATGCATGCTCCCCTGCCGCTGATTGGTGCTTGCTGCTGACCGAACAGGGGGCAAATATTGTGGCATATTTAAAACTGCAGTTTTTGGTTCCTGGCCATCAAGAGCAAGCGGCAAGCAGCAGGGTGGATGGGTCTTCTCTGCCAATCAGTGCCAGGGATTAATCTTTGTTCCAAAATTAAAAGAGTCACCACACAGTGTACTTCTGGTGCAAATTCCAGTGGTCCCTAACCATAGGACAGTAGGGCTAGAAGAGACCTCATAAGGCCCTCTAGTCTAGCTACCTGCTCAAGGCAGGATCATCCCTGACTAAACTATCCCAGACAAATGTCTGTCCAACTTGCTCTTGAAAATTTCCAAGGATGACGATTCCACAATTCCTCTAGGTAACCTGTTCCAATGCTTGACTATCCACATGGTCAAAAAAGTTCTTCCTAAACTCCAGCCTAAATTTCCGCTACTGCAGCTTGAGGCCATTGTTCCTAGTTCTGTCCCCTAAAACCACAAAGAAAAATCCATCTCCATCCTCTTTGTAGTCAGACTTCATGTATTTGAAGACTGTAGTCAAAACTCTGCCTCTGTCTTTTCTTCTTCAGACGTATTAACCCTAGTATTTTCACCCTTTTCTTGTAAGTCTTGCCTCTCAGACCCCTAATCATTTTTTCCGGGCTGAACTCTTTCCAAACTCTCAACACCCTTCTTGAAATGTGGGGCCCAAAACTAGACACAATACTCCATGTGAAGCCTCATCACTGCTGAATAAAGTGGAAGAACCACTTCCTTTAATTTGCATATGACACTCATGTTAATATAACACAGATTGCTGTTGGTCTTCTTTACAAAAAGAACACACCGTTGACTCATATTCCACTTAAGGTGAATTGTAATTGTCAGGTCCTTCTCTATATTACTGCAGCCTACGCAGTTATTCCCCAGTCTGTATTTATGGATGCAATCATTCCTTCCTAATCACAGGACTTTGTATTTGTCCTTGCTGAATCCCATCTGATTGATTGCGAACCGTTTCTTCATTCTGTCCATGTCATTCTGGATCCTAGCCCCAACTTCAGAAGTATCTGCAATTCCACCTAACATGGTGTCACCTGCAAATTTGCTAAGTGTGCACTCCATCCCATCATCCACATCATTAATGAAGATATTAAACAATACCCAACCCAAGACAGACCCCTGGGAAACCTCACTTAATACCTCCTCCCAACTAGACTTTGAGCTATTGATGACTACTCATTGGGTGTGTCTACATGTCACTGTATGGTGATATTGCTATGGCACCATGCTTTAGTACTTCCTTTTGGGTATGGTTGGTTACTGCACTGTACACACAGTGCATGCTTATATTTCACTGCTACATCGCCATACCAGCGTGCTATACTGAGGAAGTATGCCACTATGGTGACGTAGTTGGCGATCATGTATAAAACTGTGTGATCATGACATCTTTGTAGAGAACCATATGGTGATGTAGCACATCGTGTAGATGCACCCATTGAGTACAATGATCCAACTAGTTATGTATCCACCTTACAGTATTTCCTTCTAGTCTGTATTTCCTCAGCTTGTTAATGAGAATGTTGAGAGACAGTGTCAAAAGCTTCGCTAAAGTCAAGGTATATCACATCCAGTGTTCTTCCCCCTCAATACACAGAGCCTGTATCAGGTTGGTCAGACATGACCTCTTGGTTTATGCAAGCAGATAGTTCCTGACTAGGAACTAGGGCTGTGCAAAGCTTTGGTTGCTGATTCAATTCAGGGGAGATTCGGCCCAATTCAGCAGCCGAATCTCTGAATCCAAATCAAATCAGGAAACCCATTAATCTGTCTGAATCAAATTGGAAGCTTCTGAGTCGATTAGGAGAGATTTGGAGATTTTCAATGATTCAGCCATAGACACAGCTTTGTATGTTTTTTCTATGTACCTCAAGGTACCGGGTGTGGCTCATGAATGCTGAGATGATGGGGCGGATGAAGCATCCCATGGGAACATGATGGGGGGGGGCCCCCACATGCTCAGCAGCAGACCCAGAAGTACTTCCGGTTCACTTCCAGATCCGCCATGGAACACACAGGGGAACCACCCCTCGACTCATTGACTGGTGCCTCCTGGGTCTGGGGAGCTACCCATGATCCCCCCATGGCTGATTGCCAAGCTAGGGGAGCATAGGGGGGTCCCCTGCATGGTCGGTGGCAGACCTGGAAGTGGACCGGAAGTACTTCTGGTCCACTTCCGGTTCCAGTACCAAGTGCATGGGCAACTCCCCCCCCTGCACTCCCATGGGATGCTCCATTTGCCCCACCATCTCAGCATCACAAGCCATACCTGGTACCTCGAGGTATGTAGAAAAAACATATGAAGCTGTGTCTATGGCCAAATCGCTGATTCTTCTAATCAGAATCGAATCTTCAGATTCAAATTCAGCCAAATCAAATCGGGACAGTGATCTGAATCAGCAAATCAAATCACTGTCCCCCGAATTGGGCAGAATCTGAATCAAATATTACCCGCTTCACACACCCCTACTGATCACCTCTATCACCTCTAGGTGCTTCACAGTAGAATCCTTGAGGACCTGCTAGATGATCTTTCTAGGTATGGGGGTCAGGCTGACTGTTCCGTAGTTCCCCAGATCCTCCTCCTTCCCTTTCTTTAGGACTGGTACTATATTTACTCTTCTTCAGTCATTTGGGACCTCACCCAACCTTCGCCAGTTTTCAAATAGGATAACCAATAGTTCCAAAACTACCTTAGGCAGTTCTTTCAGTACCCAAAGGTGATGTCATCCAACTCTAACAACCTGAAAGCATCTAGCTTCTCCATGTAATCCCTAACCTGCCATTACTCTAGGCTGTTTGTCTCCTTCCTTATCTTTTCTGCCAACTGGAAATGAAAAGATGTTGCTTGCTGCCTAAAGAGTGCTCAGGGTCTGGGTTTGTGGAATCCTAGGAACAGCCAAACCCTGGAGAAGTCTTGAGCTGAATTTTTCTATGCTGTTTAAAACCTTGGGGAATAAAGCTTTAAGGTTTTAGTGTACAATTTGGGGGAAGTTTGACTTATTGTAGACTGGGAAACAGTAAAAGATTTGGCTTTCAGAATGTGTACATCATCTACAAATGCAGGGGATTGTTGCAAGCAGAAAAATATCTGGCAAGAGGATGTGGAACAGGGAAATGAGAAGCCTGCTTAAGATTTGCACTTACCTATTAAATGTGGTTTCTGACTCCACGCCTCCCAGTGTTTGGCATGAAATACCCAGTTGTTTTGCACCATTACTGAATGTTACATCTGTATAAATTCTATACCTTTACTTTTATGCATAATTTCAAGCCAGGTTATGGATTGAAATTGGCCATGTGAGTTTCCAATTTACCTATTTATATATCTTATTAATTTTCGTGCCAGAATGTAGCTGGCTGTGGGAGTAGATGAAGGTGATGTAGGGAACTCCCTTCCCTGTGCCTCTCTGCATGATCTAGCACACACTTCATGGGAAATCAAGGCTTTGCACCAGGGTAGAAACACCAAAATGTTTCCCCACAACAGGATAAAGAAAAGGTGATTTGAACAAGAAGATGGCTCCATCTTCTTTTACTCTGCTCAGCAGAACTGCCCAGTCAAGGGGGAAGGGCATTTTGCATCTTCTCAAAATAGGCCCTGCTGCCATTATAAACTGCCTTCCCTCTGAGCCCCTGTACAAATTTTAGTGAAGTCAGCTGGAATTCTTCCAGGAGCTCCCATCTGCTGCTTGTTCATCCTCACTCCCTATGGCTAAGGCCAGGATTTTTAACCTTATGTTTTCTTTATTTGTAGCTATAGCCGTCCCCTTATGGGAGGGAACGCCACCATTAAGAGAATACTACGAGGAAACAAAGATGAAAAATTTCAATTACATGTAATTCTGTCCCCATAGGTCAACTTATAGAACACAAAAATTTACACTCCCAACTCCTGCAATAATGTGGCCTCCCAGGTCTTCAAAGCCATCAGGTGTTTGCTATCTTTGTATAAGCAAAGTTCTGTGGTGTTTACCTTTTTTTGTACAATCAATAAGCTAAGTGCAACTTTACCTTTATTCCCTTTATTTTGTGGTACTCCATTTTATATTCTGTGCCTGTTCAGCCCTTGAGAATGGGAGATACACAGTATGGAGAGAAGAGGTGAAATTTGTCTTTAATCCAAATTGTTTGCATTCATAGAGTTGAAAGATATCCCAAATCTGACCTCTGAGGTACCTCGCTACTAAACTCTTTTATTACACACCTTTTATTACCTCCTCACTGTTTCCTATTTTTGAGTTAATTTGCTATCCTAAAGCTATTATTTTAACTCATGTACCATAAATCCCTGCCTTACTCAATTATCTTCAGTGTGGAACCTTATTACTCTTTGAAATTGTAAGCATACAAAACATACTGCAGTTCCCTTGTTTGCAATGACAATAACTTTCAGGAGCTAAAGTGAGTTAGTTTAAGCAAGTCCCTTATAAATCCTTGTTAGATATTTAGAATCAAATGATGTATTTCAAGGTCTTTGATAGTACATCCTTCAAAACATTCTCCCCCTTTATTAAGCTAACCAGGCTATAATTACTAGCTACTGTGTATTTTTGCAGCCTCTTTCCATTTTTTTTAAATATTGGTATTAACTTTGCCATTTTGGGGTCCTCTGGAGTATACCTTGTCATCAGAAAACAACCCTCCATCCTCTTTGTCCTCCAAAAAGTCTGAAGCAAAATAACTGTTTAACAAATCTGCCACCTCCATCCTTGTCTCCAATTCCCTACTATCATTTTTAGTGGACCAATTTTCTCTTTTATGGTCTGTCGACTGAGAATATATGTGAAGAGACCTTTATTGTTAGTTGAACATTCCCTTGCAATTTGGACATGCAGTTTTCTTTTTTTACACCTCTAATTGTGAAAAGAAACATGAATCCAGTTTAAGCTGCTACAACATCACATAGCAATTAAAAGCATCAGTGTTAGGCTTTTTATTGACCACAGTCTAATTGAGTATTTTACTTCCTTATCTATCATTAGAAAGCAGTCCAATAGTACCAAAACCCAGGAGCATACACCTCAATATTTTGGGCTAATTCAGGTCTACGGAGTTCAGCCATGGGGATATTAAGTTTATGTCTGACCCCTCTGTCTATCAAGTTATGGTTTAGCTTCCTCAGAGACAAAACCCAAATGTAAGGAAAGTTTGCTGTAGGCCAGAGAATGTGGATTGAAGTCCAATGACTGCTTAGGTCTAGGTAGACATGGTGACAGGGGGAAAGGAAGCAGCATAGACTCTGGTCAGTTCGTGTAGGAGCTAAAAAAGCCAAGTAGAAGGTCAGGTTCTTGTCTCTGTCCAGCAGTCTCAACAATGAAACCACTTTATATTCAGTACAACAGAATTCTGTCTCTTTTGTGCTGCAAGAGTTAGTATATATCTTACCTTTGTGACTTGGGGTCATCTGTAGATCTGATTCCTTCATTGAATGTTATTTTTAATATTTATTTTGCAATACTTCTGATGTGACCACTAGCAAGCAAATCCCACTTATTCTTGAGAATAGGTCCTGTTTTGCTCCAGATAATATTACCTATCTTTATCTATTTATTGTTTGATTTAATGAGACTGACCAGATATTGGATAATGGATAATTGATCATTTTCACTTAAACAGATACTCTTAGGAGTGTCTTTTAAAATGTTTTCAATCCATTTGCAAAGTTCAAGTAAAATGGCAGGAGTTCATCTGCAGTGGGTACCCTGGCAAACTAGGTAGAGTGATGAGAAGAAGAGTGACTATGGAAAAAAAGATGTTAATTTCAAGCTCTGTATGCATTATGGGACATAGAATACTATGTTAAACAGAATGGAGAAGATCCTCTATGCCCACACCACAAGCTGTCAGAAAGCTAGTTAAAGCTCTCATTCCACCCCAGATTGGAGTCAGCTCTAACTTGTACCTATTGGGTGTAGCTCTTATTGTTAGGTGTGTGTGGATGAGGCAGTCAACAGTGTTGAGTTCCCTCATTTTGGTAGTCTGTGTGCATACTGTGCCAGGATGCTATCTGTGCTGCTACTGCAGAGAGCACGAATCCCCTAAAGACCTCGTTATTATGGAAGGAATGACCAAAGGCTCTTAGTAACAACAGCTCAGTCAAGTTTTTTTTCCTACAAAGCACCTACACAGTAACATACGTGACTAGCCAGTATATGGTGTTGGCCGGGGTATTTGTAGTAAGGTACGGGCATAATTCCCAGATGCACCCTCCAAGCCTTACACAAAATTTCAAAGGTTCCCAGACTCTCATTTATATGCTCATCAAAACACCTTCATGTTTATGGCATGGACATTCTAGTTCTCAACTAATAATGCAACCTTCCCACTGAGTAAGGAAACATGTTTACCAGGTCATCCTGTTCTTTATTTTGATGTCCTGTCAGATCTCATCAATCATTCTTTATCCATTGGCCTAGTGAGGAGTCTTCATACCCTAACAGCCTAACTTTTTCCCAGAGCCTTTTAATCTATGTTTCTGTAAGTAATATGGTAATGCTTAGTTCTGTTCTTGGTGGATGTATCTACACATGTGCTTTACTGCAGAGTAGACTAGACTAATTAGCTCCACAGTAAAGTGTCACTTTCTACACATGCTCTGTTATTAGGGCACAGTAAACTAATTAACTCCACTGTAAGATGGTATTGTCTTAAGGCTGAGTAATTAACAGTGCTGAAATGCATATGTAGACACTAACCGAAGGTATAAATTGCACCCAATCAGTCCAGCCAGCTGGGGGCCTGCTCGGCCCTGGTTTAAATTGCTGCCATTGTGGATGCATGTGTAGATGCTGCACTCAGGAGCAGTTTATTCCTATGCAAACTGCTCCAGAGTTTATTGCTTTGCATTATTTGCATATGTAAATATACCCAGTGAAACCTACTTTGGTCAATGCTTTTAGCAAAACCTGACCAGTATACAAACTGGTAGATGGTTGCTTTAATCCATTCTCTAGTGAGGCGTATAGCACTCAGAGACTATATCTTGGCTGGTAAAAGTGAATCAATGCATTTTTATCAAAGAAATTTTAAACTTGAGTATTAACAAATTAGAACAGTATTCCAGAAATGGCCTCATGAATATCTTGTACAGTGTTATGACTCTACTGCAAATATCCCTTTCTATGCTGGAATTACCTCTTATCCTACCTAGGATAGGATGGCATTTCTCTTTTTCATGCCACAGCATACATATGAAAGTATGAAAGAAGTATGAGATAGTAGTTGCAGATAAAGTGTCAGATGAAGAAAAACAGATTTCTTGACAATTGGAAGTTGCAGGAAATGAGCAAGATCTGAATTCAAGTCCAGTCTTCAAATTGTTCCTCACAACATGGGACAAATTGCAGAATTGCAGCTTTGATTTCCATATGTCATTGATACAAGCAACATAGAACAAATAGGTTTCAGATTCCTTTCCTTTCCATCTACTTACTTATCTTTCTTTTGTGCTTTTCCTTTGTTAAAGTATAAGCTCTTTGAAAAGGGGTGACCTAGTTTTGAGTGCTGTCTGTTACTCATCTATCCCATTGCTGATGATACAAAAATAATAAATACACATGCTTGTGGACTCCATTTACTTGAATTCTGTCTGCAATCATTTTAAGTATAATTTTTATGTCCTTCCAGGGACAAAAGAGTATAGCAATAATAGAGTTGTAATTTCCCACTTGAACACGAAGTGAAAGGGGGACAATTACTCAAAATCCAGAGACTGTTCACCTTGCTTTTTTTTTCTTCCTTTTTAACTAATACTAAAATGATTGCCTTGTGTATAAGGGTGCAGAGGTTGAGGCTTGGAAATAAAAGAATAAGTGATTAAAGATTTTAAGACTAAAATTTCCAAGTCAGCAGTTAGTCTGGGCAATAATTTAGTGGGCCTACCAATGATACAGGATAAGTACAGATATTCAAAAAGACCCTGGTGGAAAGCACTCTAAGTATCAGACTTTATTTAAAGTGCTATAAGTTAGAGCACCAAGTAAGTGTTCCAACCAAACAGACATGCATCATCAGGAAGGAGTGGGGGCTCAGTACCTCCCTGCACTGGCCAAGGCCAGCAGGTGGGGCTCCTTTCCCCCAGTTGCAGCCAGCAGAGGAAGCATGAGTTCCCTGCGCTATTCTTCATAGTGCTGGGAACTCTGGTGGAAAAGGAGTCCCTCCCACAACCTCCAGGCTCAGGTTTGCTGGGGGGGGTACTTCAGGAGGGAGACCAGACTAGACTTTTTGGGGAATCCCAAGACAGCTTTCCATGAAAGGGGCTTATCTGTAACATTATAAAAACCCATAAAATATTAAAATAGAGTAACTCCCAAACAGTGCCCCATTTAACCTAAATAAAAAGGTCTTGCAATGCTTCCCAAAGATATCCAGGCTCAGGCTCTGACAGGCTGCAAGACAGAGGGAGTTCCAGAACTGACAGTGGTGTCACATGTTCAATTTAACACTATTAAGTGCAGTTGAACAGGCATCCTTTTGTGTTTTAAGTAATTTAGCATGTTCTAATTGCTCTTGTGGTGTTGCAAAGTTGTTCTCTTTAGTTACATACAGATGTTATCTTTAGATCAACCTAACTAGGCTTAGATTGATTTAAATGCTCATCTGTACAGACATTTGCAGGAGTGGGGGTAAAACAGGCCAAAAATGGCAGCCTGGTCTAAGTTAATTAACCTGAGTAGGTGAATTAACTTGGGCCAGGAACAGGTAAAACCAATCCAGAGAATGTCTGCATGGGTTCTGATGGCTTTCCCAGCCCAGGGATCCTCAACCGCTCACCCTATATCCAGGTCTGTGATCTTCCTACCTCCCTGCCAACCCTGACCCAGCTATTTTTAACCCCCTGGCAGCCCCACCCCACAGATCCATCAAGTCCCTCCCCTCCATCCCACTAAACCTCCCCCTAAACCTGCCAAACCCCTCCATGGACCCTCTCCCCCTCCTCCACCCACCTGCTACTCCCCCACCCCCCTCCAAGTTATTTATACCGAGTTCCCTGCACAGTTCCCAGCACCGGCAAATACCTGTACATGCCACTCCTAGTCTACAATCATATGGCTTAAAGTATATCATGTGATTATAGACCGGGTGCAACAAATGTTTGTATGTACCTTCTCAGGCAAAGGTTATCTCTGAACATGTACTAACTTTAATAGGTCACTATATGCCAATAATTTGCAACTGTTGCAAGTGAATATGTGACAGCACCCTAGCACATACTGGCTTTAATACATCAATATTCCAGTGATTTAAAACTGTTGCAAGTAAACTTGTGACAAGGCTATAAGGTACCACTACTAAGAATGGACTCCCACATATTTTTGCCAAATGAACTTGGTGCAGAGATGGTACTTGCAGGTGGCTACTATCAACTGAACTTTAAAAAGATTGTAATGGATGTAATGGAGAAGAAGGTGGTCCTTTATGTTTTTATGTATGAATCGAGTCTTATAGGCCTCCATAGGTCAAAACTAGCACTTTGAATTGCTCCTAGAAAGTTATTGGAACTCAGTTCAGACTCTAGAGCTAAATAAAGCTCTTAAATATACATCTTGCTATTGCAAGTTCTCAATATATTTAAAAAACCTACCAACCATCCTAAACTAGTTCTGACTAGCTATGATGAGAGGAGTTTTGTATATTCTTGGTTCCCATTCTGCTGCTTGTAGGAGGGTGACCTTATAAAAATCTAGGACCTTATAAAAAGGTAGCTAGATAGACAATAACCCCTGACAGAACACTAGTACAACCACTGTTTTATATGAGTTGCAATAAATCCAGTTCAGGAGTTATGAATTCATGTTTCCCCAAATCAACTTCAGGCCAAACCTTGCCCTTTTGGCCCACAAGCTAAATAACAGTATGCTTGTAAGTGCTGAAAGAGCTGTTCACCAGACAACCTTTGGCAATAAAAGCCTCCGTAATACAACCCAGGAAGGCTATGAGTATCAGTAGGAGAAAGGAAAGAAGATCTCCAAAATATGAACAAGAAAGAGATTAAGCTAAAAGGTGGGGAAATTGAGAGAAAACAGAATGTGTTGCAGAATGTGAGAAGGTAAAAGATTCTGGAAGGCAAATAAGGAGTGTTGTTTGAATTGGAAGGAAAAAAATATCTCCAATCTAGTCTCCCTACATTCAGATTGAATTTGCCTCTTCTGGGAGCTTATTTAAATTTCTGTGCTGTGGGAATTTCTGATAGTTTAACATTTGTTTTCCTCCCACATCGCAGTGGAAATTCCAAATCTCAAATCTTTTCATGGCATAAAGAATTCTGAAAAAAAATTTTGAATTGAAATATGTCAAAATATTGCAGTTTGTCACACTAAATTAAAAACTGTTCTTCAGCTCAGTTTGATGTTTTAGTCTGCCCGCCCAATCTGCCTAAGTTCACTACAACTTCTGTCACAATTGTTCACGAGCAGGGAGAGGGGGGAGCTGGCCTGGTTTCATATTGCCGCTGCCAGCCAGGACCCTGTACTCCTGCTTCCCTGCTCTGGACCCCACCAGTGCTGGCCCTGGGACACTGGTGTGGGCCCCATGCACCCGCAATCCCCCCAGCTCGACGGTACAGACTGGGGGCAGCATGCAGTGCCAATCCTGCACTCCCCGGCAGGGAACGAGCCAGTGCTGAGCACAGGGACAAGTGGCCCCTCCCTAACCCTGTGGCCGACATTCCCTGCTGCAGCTGCTTGCAGCCCACCTGGGGCTGTCCTGAGGAGGCACAGGCAGCCCCAGGCAGGCTGCAAGTTGATGCAGCATGGGGCACCAGCCATGGGGTGGGTGAGGGGCCACTCTTCCTGTACTCAGTACCAGCTTGTAACCCAGACCCGCTGCCAGCCTGGGCCCCATGCTGGCTCCGGGCTCACCCATCGAGGCTGCACCACAGCAGCAGCAGATGCAGCGCCCCCACTTGCCGCACCAGGCAGTGTTTGTCACCACTGCCTCTGTGCTGCCCAGCACATGAGCTCCAGGTGGGCAGCAGCAGCAAACACTGCCGGGGGGGGGGGGGGGGGGGGGGCTGCAGCTTTTGCCACCATGTGCAGCCCCGACGGGTGAGCCCAAAGCTGGCACCGGGCCCAGGCTGGCAGCAGGGCCGGGTTACAAGTTGGTGCTGAGCACAGGGAAAAGTGGCCCCTTGTCTGCCCCGTGCCCAGAACCCCACCGTGCAGCCACTCACAGCCCGCGTGGGGCTACCTATGCCTGCTCAGGACAGCCCCTCACGGGCTGCAAGTGGCTGCACCGGGGAGCGCTGACCATGGGGTGGATGAAGGGCCACTTTTCCCTGGGCTCCTTCCCTGCCCAGGGTCCTCCCCCACTCTTTCCAGCTCCTTCCTGCCCTCCCCCTCCCCTTACCTGAGCTTCCCGTGCCAGGGCAGCCACATGGTCCTAGGCCAGAAGCCCCTGCTGGGGCTTCCAGCTGGGGGGGCAGGGCTAGGCGGGCCCTACTGTTATGGGAGCCCCTGGGTCCTACTGCCTCTGGTTCCTGTCATTTTTAACAGGAACCAAGGACAGAGCAATATTAATTTTCTAAATTTTTCGGGGGCCCTGCAGGCCAGATAGAATGGCCTCATGGGCCGGATGCGGTCTATGGGCTGTATTTTGTCCACCCCAGCCACAGCTCCTAGTCCTGTCTTCTATAAAGGCTACCTCCATCCTTTTTTACACTCACCCTTCAGGTATTTGAAGACTTATCAAATCCCCACTCAGTCTTCACTTCTCTGAACTAATTAATCCTAGTTCTTTCAGCCTTGCCTTGTAAGTCTTGCCTCCCAGGATCCTGATCATTTTTGTTGCTGTGCTCTGAACTCTTTCCAAACTGTCCACATCTTTCTTGAAGTGTGGGGCTCAAAACTGGACACAGTAATCACTTAGCTGGATTTCCAAGTGACACTCCTATCAATACAGTTCCGTATCCTGTTCACTGTTTTTCCAACAAGAGCACACTTTTGGCTCATATTCAGTTTATGGTCCACTATAATCCCAGTACTACATCATAACCTATCATTCCCCAGTATGCATTTGTGCAAGCAATATTTCCATTCCAAGTCCAGGACTTTGCATTCATCATTGCTGAATGTCATACATTATTTCAGATAATTGTTTCCAGGTTATTCTGAAGCCTAGCCCTACCTCACCCCACTGAATGTCTGTAAGTCCACACAACTTGGTGTCATCTGGTTATTACTTCTCTATTTTCTCAAGTATTCATTGTGTTTCTTTCTGTTTTTAATAGCTCTTTTCTAATAATAGTGTCTTTCCACTTTTTGACTGCTGAGATTCATTTGCACAGTTACCCTTCCATTCTTTCCTTTGTAATCCCTTTTTCTGTAACCCCCTCCCCCCACCCCATCTCACAAATTTTTTTCTTTCCCTTCATGTCCCATCACATCTTTGCTATACCTAAAACAGTTCCAGACCATAGACTCTGGGCAGACAAAATACTCTTGGAATTGGGAAGATCTTTCACCTGAGAGAAAGTGCAGAGCTATTCCCATCCTTAGGATTAGGCCTACTGTTCCTTAACACACTGTGCTGGTAACCTGCCAACCAAGCTGTCCTGAGGCAGTGCTCAGAGTTGGTTTCTCTGGAGTGAAGAGTTTCTTGCTTAGAATCCTACAGGCATTCATTCTTACTAAACCAGGGTCTTACAGAAAATGTGATGCCTATGTTGCTCTTGCACCAGCTCAAAAGCAGAGGCAGCACTGGAATTTGCCTAATGGTAATATGGGGTGCTGTATATGGTACAGAGCCTGCTCTAACACGCGTAATCTAGGAGAAGAGTCGATTAATCAAGCCTCAGGAGTGTGGATGTTGAGAGTGATGAAGAATTTGTGGAATGTACTTAGCAAAATATGTGACAGTCCAGTTCTGAGTCAGAAGATTCTGCAAGTGCTTTCTAGTCACTTCTGTTACCGACTTAATGTAACAGGGAGCCAAGGCTCCCATTACTTTAAGGGAGAAACAGTAGCAACAGAGAGACTCCCAGGTGTGGGGGAAGCACTGTGCATTGTGGGTTGGCTGCAGGGGAATAGGCAGCCAGGGACCCATAGATTATAAAGGCCTATTGCTGGGCTATTTTCACAGCAATTGGCTGATAGGGCAGAGCATTGTTCAAGCAACAGGAGCTCTGGAAGCTAGTGTAATACATAAGCTGTTCATTAGAGTCGGAGAGGGGCAGCAGTTCTGGGCTAGAGTCACCTGACCCAAGAGAGATGCCACTCTGAGAAGCTTAAAAGCTCACACCTATGGAGTGGAAGAGGGGAAGTCCAATACCCTGCAGGAGGGGTATCTCAGCAGAGAGGAGCTGCTCCAGAGATGCTGGCAGGGAGGTAAGAGCTCAGCTGAAGGATGGCTAGCTGAAGGCTTGTTTGTTCATGTGTTTGCCCCAAGGTGGGGGGAGGTTTTTCTTTAAAAAAGGTAGTGCGCCTTTTTTTTTTCCTCCCATTAATTTTCCCAGAAGGAGAAAGTTTTGGCGTTAAGCAATTGCTTGCTTGGCTTTGCTTGCTCTAATTATTGGTAGAGTGGTATTGAATCTCATGAGGCTCAATAAGGAGAAGTGCAAGCTCCTGCACTTAGGATGGAACAATCCCATGCACTGGTACAGGCTGGGGGCTGACTCACTAAGTAGCAACTCTGCAGAAAAGGACCTGGGGGTTATGGTACACAAGAAGTTGAATATGAGCCAACAGCACGTCCTTGTAAAGAAGGCTAATGGCATACTGGGCTGCATTAGTAGGAACACTGCCAGCAGACAAAAAGGAAAGTGATTCTTCTCTATTCAGCACTGGCAAGGCCACATCTGGAATACTGTATCCCATTTTCGGACCCCCCACTACAGAAAGGATGTAGACAAATTGAAGACAGCCCAGTGGACAGCAATAAAAATGATTAGGGGGATGAGGCACATGACTTGTGAGGAGAGGCTGAGGAAACTGGGCGTATTTAGTCTGGAGAAGAGAACGCTGGAGATTTCATAGCAGTCTTCAGCTACCTGAAGTGGGGTTCCAAAGAGGATAGAGCTAGACTGTTCTCAGTGGTGGCAGACAACAGAATGAAAAGCAATGATCTCAAGTGGCAGCAAGGGAAGTTCAGGTTAGATATTAGGAAGAACTTTCTCACCAAGAAGCTAGCAAAGCACTGGGGCAGGTTACCTAGCAAGGTTGTGGAATCTCCATCCTTGGAGGTTTTTAAGACCCGGGTAGACAAAGCCTTGGCTGGGATAATCTAGTTGGGGATGGTTAGGGGTAGGGTAGGGTTAGGGTTTGAGCAGGGGGTTGGACTATATGATCTCCTGAGGTCCCTTCCAAACCTCCTTTTCTATGATTCTGTGACTTGGAATGAATAACAAGGAAGGAGGAAGTCACAAGGTACCCAGTATACACATGGGGTTTTGAGCCCTGCCAGGGCCTTGGTACAAGATGCTGAGAGGTGGAGACTAGGAATGGTTAAAGTCGTTAATAATGCTAAGATAAATCAGGGATTGGGTGGGCTTTTGCCTTCCCTATGTTGAATGTGGGTTAAGTATGGATTAGGATGTATGTCATCCACCAACTCACAGCAGCTTCCTTCCTAATTGAGTCCTTCTGGGGAGGGGAACATTACTTAAAGGAAAGTTTTGAAGTGGCTACAGTCAGGAGGGGATGGTGGAAGGGCAGCTGTAACCAGATAGAATCTGAGATATCAATGGAGGAGAAAGATGATTAGACTTCCAAGCTACTGGAGAAGTATACAGTATCTATGCAGATGGCTCTCTCTTCTGAAGGACCATGTTTGAGGCCAAATATCCTATTTTACTGGGATAAAAACCTGTCTACCCCAGCTGTCAATGATCTCAACTTGAACAGATTCCACAAGGGGGTTCTTGCAGCTCCTATGCCATGACATACCATAAAAGATACATGCAATCTTGTTCTTGGAAATGCTCAGGAATTACTGTGTTGCCTTCTTTACCTTTAACATAAAAAGCAATATAGAGTGGGTGTTCTGTGGTTAACAGGAAGAAAACTGATAAGATAGTTTACAGTAAGTTTTAGAGAAAGGAAAATACCCTGCTTTGTAGCAGAGGAAGTGGACTTTACCTACTTGGAAGACAACATGGGTAAGAAATCATCCCATAATCTTAACACAGGATTTACAGCCACAATGCCGCAGATAGTGTAGTACAGATAGGATTTGTCTCATGTAAACTTTATAAATCAGAGGTAATTTCCTGAAGTCAGTAGAAATACACCAGTATAAAATTAGCGTCCAATTACCAGAAAAAGGATCAAGACCAATCTGTGGCTTAGTTAAGATTCCTACAGTATTGGGCAAAGGTGGATTCAAATTTAGCAGTTAGCTTCATAGATTTCATAGATGTAGCTAAGTGGGAGCTCCCCAACCAGCCACAGTGCTGGTCTCCCACTACCTCTGGGCATGCCGCCCATCTATCTTGCCTGCCATGCCTTGTTGTTAAGTAATTACAGTCTTAATTAGGTGGGAGGCTGCCCATTATGGACCCTGGTGTCTAGGGCTTTGAGAACAAGCTCCTACCTCCCCTTAGGTGTCCCATGACTCGCAGATGTTCCTAACAACTGTGTAAAGCTCCAGTCTGAGGCTGGACCCAACTCATTGCAGTATTAGACCTCTCACAACCTGCCCTATGGGCCATACTCATACCGCCTCCCTTTCACACTGCACCATCTCTTACACAGTCTCTCTCATACTGCCCTTGCTGGGCCTCACTCGTACCACCCCTCCTTTTCCCCAGGGCCACACTTGCCCTGCCCTCAGTCAGAGGGTCCTCAGGCTTGATTCCCTTCACTTCCCAGGCAGCAAGCGTGGGGCCTTTTGGACATCTCCTACTACCCTCATCCGAGTGAGCGCTGGACGGTTCACAAAATACTGCACCAACTCTGCCCATCTCATAACCAGGTAACTCTCCACAGCTGCTCTCCATACAGGGCTGTTGAGTCGCCCCCTTATTCCTCCATGTCTTCTCCTCTACCACCCTCTCATTAGCCTTAAGCCCATCTGTGGCTTATCTGGACCAGCTTCGGTCCGCCAAGTTAATAGGACCTCAACTCATGCCCCCTACTCAACTCAATACTCCACCCCCTTCTCTAGGGCCCAGGGCTGAACACTCCCAGCAGGTTCAGGTACCCCTTGTCAGCATGCCTGGCCCACAACTCTCTTTCTCTTCCCAGGGTCTTACACCCCTCCAGGCTCAGGTGGCCGCAGCCATGACTGGCCCCACTATTCGCTCTATAGCTCACAGCCTCTCTTCATAAGGCCTGTTCTCTTGCCCTCTGATCATGTATGTGGCTCTCCTCTGGACTCTTTCAAGTTGCTCCACATCCTTTCTGAATTGTAGAGCCCAGAATTGGATGCAGTGCTCCAGCTGTGGCCTCACCAAGGCAGCGTACAGTGGGAGGATGACATCCTGAGTCTTGCTTCAGATGCATTGCTAGATGAAAGCCAGAGTATTGTTCACTTTGCCAACTGCAGTATTGCATCGGTGCCTCATGTTCATTTTATGGTCAGTCATGACCCCCAAGTCTCTTTTGGTCATGGTGCTGGTGAGTGTAGCACAGCCGAGCCTGTAAATGTGATGTGGGGTTTTTTTTCCCCAAGGTGGAGCACCTTGCATGTCTCTATTGAATTTCATCAGGTTTTCATTCACTCACTTTGCAAGCCTACTGAGGTCAGCCTGGATCACCAGCCTATTCTCAGGTTCCCCAAAGGTTGATTTCGTCAGTGGACTTAGCCAGTCTGCTTCTGACACCAGTGTCCAGATCATTTATAAAGACATTAAAGAGTACCAGTCTGACAGCAGAGCGTTGGGGGACACCATTGGTCACTGAGTGCCATGTTGATTTGGTTCCATCAACTACCACTCTCTGGGTCTGACCTTGGAGCCAGTTCCCCAGCCATCAGACCGTAGAGTAGTTGAGGCCACAGTTTTCCAATTTTTCCATGAGGACGTCATGAGACACCAGGTCAAAGACTTTTGTGAAGTCCAAATATATGATATCATCCTCTTCCCTTTTGTCCAGGTGATATAGCCCCTGGTCATAGAACGAAATGAGGTTGGTCAGGCAAGACCTACCCACAGCAAACCCATGCTGGCTGTTCCTCAGAATGTTGCTTTCTGTTAGCCTGTCAAGAATGGTTTCTTTGATATTTTTTTTCCAACATCTTCCCATGGATTAAAGTCAAACTCATTGGCCTGTAATTTCCCGGGTCTTCTTTCCTCCCTTTCTTGAAAATAGGTACCACATTGGCCCTCTTCCACTCTTCATGTACTTTGCCTGAGCACCATGAGTTCTCAAATATCCTTGCCAGTGGCTGTGCTATGTCTGCCAGTTCCTTTAGCCCTCTTGGGTGCAGTCTATACAGACCAGCTGATTTGTGGGGGTCCATCCTCTCAAGATGCTCTCTCACAAGATCCACGCCAATGGTGGGCATATAGTCACCCTCACCCCAGTCATCCCACATCATGTCCTGAAGGGTGGCCCCTTTGGGCTGGTGAAAAACCAACACAAAGTATTCATTAAGCGGATTGGCTTTTTCCTGGGTGTCGGTAGTCAGCTGCCCCAACTGGTTTAGCAGGGGTCCAATGTTGCTCTTGTTTTTCTTTCAACTCCCCACATATCTGAAGAAGGTCTTTTTGTTGTCCTTGATTCATGTAGCCTGTTGGAGTTCAGTTGCAGCCTTGGCTTTCCTAGTCCTGTCCCTACAGGTGTGGACAAGTGCAGAATACTCCTCCTAAGTGGTGTTTCCTGTCTTTCATCCTTTATAAGACTCTCTTCTTAGATGTAGGAGGTCCATGAGTTCCCTGTTGAGCCCTTTTACCACCTTTCCTATGGGTTGGGATGGACTCCCCTTGTGCTTCTCAGATCTCTTCCTTAACACCAGTTGTGCTTCTAGGATTGCTAGTTAACACCAGCCATAGTAAAAAGGTTTTGTTTTCAGTAAAAAGTTTACAGATTATCAGTAAATCAGACCAGGGGTCACATACACACTTTGCCCCCAACTGCAGATCACACTGCTGCCACCCCCATCATAACAGTGGCCCCCAGAGAAGGACTGCCATCTGCCTACCTGCAGCAGGCAGGGATGCAAGCAGCATCAGCCTATGGTTGGTGGGGTGGAGCTACAGGCTACCCAGTCCTGAAATGCTTCCTGAAGAGTACTGTGCACCTGCTCAGACACCACGTGGCACACTATGCTCTGTCCTTCAAGGCTTACTCTGATGAGTGATCTTCAGTCAAGCTCAGGTTTTTATGGAAGGCTCAATTTTTTTACAGACTTTGCAGACAAATGTTTTTAGGTTGGAAAGGAATCAGTACAGATTTGGTTTAAGTTACTTTGAAAATTAGTCTTGTGGCTTGCTTACAGGGAAAAGTTACTGCTCAGTAAGCTGCAGTGAGAATTTACAGTGTGCCAGCTACTCCTGTAGACTATAGTAGACCTAAAGTTGCTTAATGACAACATAGGATAGCATTTGTTTGCATTTGCTTGACCAAATTTGGGGTAAGAAAAGAGGCAAAAGAAATGATCAGGCCAGAGGAAATGAAAAGCTATGAACTGTTTTAGAAAATTCAGGAAAGATGGACTGAAATAAAAAATAGACTAAAGGTTGCAAGGTCATTTTAAGTGCATTTAGTGATTTCCTGCTAGACCAAGCTGATTTTTAGATAAGATATAGCTTAGATAGGGAGTAAAAATAGGTATATGAATATTAATTAGAGTAATGCCTATTAAAGCATTTATGCAAATGTGTGCACATGCACACACAGTAAATAAGGTAATGTGTATCTTTGTATGTATGTATTTCTCCTTATTTACTATATTGTCTCTCACATAACCTATAACTTTTTTTCTCAAAAAACATGTGGGGAAAAATTGGGGTGTGTATTATATGCATATTGTATGGTAGGAGCCACAGCAGTTAATCCTGCCAGCACTCCCTCCCTCCTCCCTCTCAATCACCAAATCTCCAGACCTACGGAGAGCCCACCTCCACCCTCCCAACCATGTGCCAGATAGAACTGGAATGGAGAGTTGGCCTATGGCCAGACCTAACATTTCAGGTCTGACCCAGCACATGACCCCAAACTAAGCACATTGGGTCCACCTAAATATTAGGGGTGCAAAGCTTCGGTAGCCGATTAGATTCGGAGCAGATTCAGCCTGGTTCGGCGGACAAATCTCCAAATATGAACTGAATCAGGAGACCCATTAAAAGATCTGAATCAAATTGGAAGCCTCCAAATCAATTCAGAAAAGATTTAGCGCTGCTTCGGAGATTCAGCCATAGACTAAACAGGAAGCAGTCCTCAATGCTGGACACAGCTGCCTCCAGCTGGTAAGTCTGTTGTGGTGGGTGGAGGAGGGAGTGAAGGGGCATTGGGTGGGGGAGATCAATACCCCCACAGCCAGGAAGGGATTGGGGCTGGGGCTGGGACCCAGGCTGGGGCAAGCACTGCCCACGGAGGGGGTAGGGCAGTTCATGCTGCTACATGCTACCAATCTGAGAACTCCTCATGTGGTGGCTTGTCCAGCGATTCTTGCCGCTGCTGCTGCCACCAGTCCAGGAGGGCATTGGGCAGGGGCGTGTGGCCCAAGATCTGCATGGGGTGGGCAGGGCCAGGGCTGCACCGGACACAAGGTGGAAGGCCCTGGGAGCAGGGCTTATGCCCCCCCCACTGCTTGCCCAGCTGGTGCGGAGCCGGCATGAGACTGAGCCACTACGCTACCTCCGGACAAGCAGAGTGCAACAGCAAGGTCTGGCCAGCCTCCCTGCACCTCCTGGCCGAGCAGCGACTTTCCTCCGGATGGGCAAGCGGCTGCAGGGAATGAGTGGGGAGGGGGTGTTCCTCCAGATGGGGCAGGGTAGGCGGTGGAACAGGGGCTATGGTGGGGCCTGCAGCAAGTTTTTGGGTGGCACATGCCCCGCTATACCCTGCTGCTGCTCACCCAGCTGGTGCGGGGCCAGAGCGAGACTGAGCCATTGTGCTGCCTTCGGATGAGCAGCAGCTTTGCCCTGGCTGGGTGGGCAGTGGCAGGGCATGGGTGGGGGGGTGTGTACCACCCGAAAACTTGCTGCATCCCTGCCATAGCCCCCACTCCATCTCCTGCCATGCCACAGCCAGCCGCCGCTCGCCCAACCAGGGCGAAGCCAGTGCTCATCTGGATGTTAAATGTTTAGTCTATGGCCGAACCTCTGAAGTGGCGCCAAATCTTTGGATCCAATTCAGCCGAATCGAATCGGGACAGTGATTTGTATCACGAAATCGAATAACTCTGAATTGTCCAAATCTGAATTGAATACTTGCTGCTTCACACAGGCCTAACTGTTATGCATTTGAATAAATGCACACTTTATATATTTTACTTATTTGCTCAATATGCATTATCTGTGCTGTTTGGTCATTTATATCTTGTCTGTATTTCATTATTAAATCTGCCATTAAAATTTATCTACATTTGTGTTTGTGACTATTTAATTTTGGTGGGACTGGCTCTTTCTTCATTCTCAGAATATATCTGAGGATCAACACTCTTCACTGACTCACTGCATGGGCACACTTAATGCATACTTAGTGAAAGTCAGCATACTTTTAAAATATTCAGAAATGTTCTCCACATAAGAAGGACACAGTTAAATGCTGGTACACTGTAAATTCACACCACAGCTTACTGAGCAGTACCTGCCTCATGTAGGCCAGGCTTTAGGTTCCTAAGTTACCTAGGTGCTTTTGAAACTGTTACCTACATTACCTTTCAGTTTCATAGGCTTACGATGTGGATGATATTCATAATAAAGCCTTTTTTGTTGCTTTTGGAATATGCCTGGTTTTATGCTCATGTAGTTATAGCAATTCTGTGAAAACTTTGCATGAGAATAAGCACAAAAATATTTCAGGACATTGTGAATTTCTTTTTGAACATATAAGCTTAGCAGGCTGCTTTGTTGTGATGGATGACACAAGTCAAATTATATTTGTAGTAGCAGTTTCACACAAAAAACCTCATTTTGACTCATTTTCTCAGAGTGCCTATAATTTGTGTGCTCTTTATGAGTTAGAAAAAAAGCAGTGGGCAGAGACATTAGCAAGCAGCATCTGTGAAGCTTCCTCCTTCATTGTGCGTTCTTGTATATGTGCGTTCTATTTACGTCTCTGATCCCAAACACCACCCAGGAATGGAACGGATGTGTTGCTTGATGTCCCTTGGAAAGCATAAAAGGGAACCATTAGTAACAGTGTGGGTAGCATAGATGTTCTTACCCGCAAAAAGACACCACCACAAGAGATGGGCTTGTTGATATGAGTACATCTTACAGCATTGTTTAGGAAACTAGGAGCTATGTGTCATGGTGGGACCCTTAATAGACTGTTAATTCTATTAAACATTTAAATTCTAGAACTTGAGACACTTCTGTCTAGATATATAGCTTTGTTATGGTTGTTGTGCATTCTTTGGCTAGTGCACAAATTCATACCATACTGTGACACAAAGTTATGGGGAGATGTGGACATGCCAGAGGGCAGGGAACAGCTGCAAGCAGATCTGGACAGGTTGGACAAGTGGGCAGAAAACAACAGAATGCAGTTCAACAAGGAGAAATGCAAAGTACTGCACCTAGGGAGGAAAAATGTCCAGCACACCTACCGCCTAGGGAATGACCTGCTGGGTGGCACGGAAGTGGAAAGGGATCTTGGAGTCCTAGTGGACTCCAAGATGAACATGAGTCGTCAGTGTGACGAAGCCATCAAAAAAGCCAATGGCATTTTATTGTGCATCAGCAGATGCATGACGAATAGGTCCAAGGAGGTGATACTTCCCCTCTATCAGGCGCTGGTCAGACCGCAGTTGGAGTACTGCGTGCAATTCTGGGCACCGCACTTCAAGAGGGATGCGGATAACCTGGAGAGGGTTCAGAGAAGGGCCACTCGTATGGTTAAGGGCCAACAGACCAAGACCTACAAGGAGAGACTAGAGAAGCTGGATCTATTCAGCCTCCGCAAGAGAAGGTTGAGAGGCAACCTTGTGGCTGCCTATAAGTTCATCACGGGGGCACAGAAGGGAATTGGTGAGTATTTATTCACCAAGGCGCCCCTGGGGGTTACAAGAAATAATGGCCACAAGCTAGCAGAGAGCA
>NW_005842019.1:1389146-1428786 GCF_000455745.1 Alligator sinensis | reverse complement strand
CTTTCCTGCTTATGCAGGGGGTCAGACTCGATGATCTATTGAGGTCCCTTCCGACCCTAACATCTATGAATCTATGAATCTATGTTCATGTGCGTACTTTGGCTGTTGTCAGGCTTGTGTGCAACATGTTTTTCTTAAACATAAGTTGGCTATACTGAGGTTTGTGTTTCTCCTGTTCCACACTATTTTTCTATAGGCCTAGTGCGCACATCACAAGAACCCATCATGTTTGAATTTACTTTGGGTTCCCATCAGGACCCTAAAATATATTCAGACATTATTGATTCTTATGAACTGCAGACTAGGCCTACAGAGAAATAATATGGAACATACTAACTAAACTTTGAGGATGGGTCTCATCCCTTTTCCAGATTTGTCCTTTGCAGGAAGCATCCATTCCAAACCTTTTTAGGTCAAATATTAAAATCTGAAAGCTGACTTACTCTCTAGCTGAAATGACAAATAAAGGCTGGATTTCAATTTTGGAATGTATAAAAATACTGGGCACAGGAGTCCAGATTCTCATTTACTCACCGTCCTGTTTTTCTCCCTTTGTCAGTGTAAAACGCCACAGCATAAATGAAAATCAGGTGTAGAAACACTTTCTCCCATCGTGCTATTCACCCGCTTTTTAATATGGACTCCTCTTCCCTATTCCCTGCTTTCCCACTGCACAAACTATTCCTGTCTATCCACCAATTTTCTTGCCTGATATACTCCTTGATCTTTCCTTTGATAGTTAATTACAGCTCATGACAAAGTACTCAACGTACAGCATATAATTTCTCGTAAATTATTTATAATTACAAGTATTCTGATTGGTTTAGGCTTATGTTCCAGTGCTCCATTTTTTTTAAATAAAAAGTCTTTCTCAGCACCAACTGCTTCCAGACGTGGGGAAAAAATGCACTTTACTGAAAGAAGTAGCATGTTAGTTGGGCCTGGCTCTGCAGTATCTGTATACATTAGGTACTTCAGTGAGACTTTTTGCCACTTTTATCAAAAGTTGATTCAATCAGCTATTACATAAAAGTACCAAAAAGGCCCCACTAAAGCACCCAATTTATACAGATGCTGCAGAGCCAGGTCCAATGAACACACTGCCTCTTCTGGGCATGCACTGGGTTGGGCTGCATTTAAACTTTACTGAATTTAATGTAACGTGAAGTTTTTTGGTTTTCTTCACATCTGCAAATAGTCTTTGTTTTTATTCTGGATTTATAATGTACTTTAGTCATAGTTAACAAATTTTAATTCCAGAGCGGCCTAAACTGGTCCAAATTTCAGTAAACTAAGCATTCAGGATTATATCCAAATCGTTCAATGTCTAAATATATTTTCTTTTCTGACAGCTTTTAATTCTTTTTTTCTCCTCCTAGTTTTTTATGAATGTGTAAGTGATCTACTGAGCATATATCTTCAGTGAAGGAGGTATACTGTAGTTATTTATATGAACTTACTTCCATTATGCATTTGAAAGAGAAACACCATATTCTATTTAGTTTATTGATAACTGTGACAGCACTTTCATATTTGAGGGCCTAACTTTACAAATCTAAAGGCTTGACCTGTCTTTAGGTGGGCACAGACTTTGTCTAAACACAAGTAATCCTAACAAAATCTAAAAAGGGGTTTAAAAAGTTAATGCAGTTTGGGAGATGGTTTCTAACTTATCAGGGACAGTCCTGGGATCTATTTCTGAGCTTGCCTCTAACTCCCTGTGTGGTCCTTGGACACGGTGGATCCAGGGGGTGTGGTGCAGTGCAGTGCGGTGCTGTACCTGTAGTTGCACCCCATCCTGTGATTCTTGCTCCACCCAACTTTAAAACCAACTGCCTGGGCAGCAGAGTCAATTGACTTCATGACTCACTATCATCTCCTTGATCCCTACTAATTTCTCTCCACTCCACAGGTGTTAAGAACCATCTATTCTTTTTAATGTTTTTGACCTTCCGCTATTCAAACTTTTCTTGTCTGTTAGCCATTCCTGGTAATGTCTCTCTCTTTCACAGCCCAGCAGAATGTTTTTAGCTTAGCTGAAATACCCTATCATATTAGTAAAACATCTAATTTCTCTTTAACTGGAGAAAAATGTGGCACACCATCAAATATAACATGACACACTTCCCGTACCCCTTTTTTCAAAAATTTGGACCTGCCTATGTCCTTGGATATGCCATTTAACCTCTCTATCTCAGTTTGTCCATTTATATAACTAGAACAATGATGCTTACCCAGCTTACTGGTCAATGCAGTAGAACTGCTCTCAAAGTGCTAATCGTTGTTGTGGAGGCATTGCTTGTAACTCCATAGTCAAGGTTAGATTCATGTTGTTAATAATGTGTATTCATTTATATCTATAATTTAATAAAGTCAGGTCCATGCTTTAGACAATCTCTAGAATGTCAAAGAGAGCTTAACTTTTTCTGTCTGAACATAAGCCACTTATCAATGTGCCTCATATAGATTTAAGTCATTGTCGTAGAAAAATAGGGTTGGAAGGGACCTTAATAAGAGCTCAAATGCAAGCCCCTACTCATACCACATCAACCCTATCTAAACTATTCTAGACAAATGTTTCTCTTACTTGCACTTAAACTTCCAGTGATGGAGTTTCCACAACTTCTCTAGGTAAACTGTTCCAGTGCTTTACCACCCTCCTAGTTCTTTCTAATATCAAACCTAAATCTCTTTTGTTGCAACGTAAGCCCATTGCTTTTTGTCCTGTCCCCAGTGGACACAGACAACAATTGATCACCACTCTCTTTATAGCACCCCTTTCTGTACTTGAAGACTCGTATCAAATGCTTCCTAGTTTTCTGTCTAAACTAAATTACACCAGTTCTTCCAACCTTTCTTTACATCATATTGTCTGTACCTTGAATTAATTGTGTGGTGATCCCACAAACACTTCTACACATGATGAATTTTAAACTTGTGAGTCAAGTCCTTTTGTTTCCAGGAGCAAGGCCCCAGTCTAAAACAGATTCCTTATTCCTTAATAAAAAGTCAATCCCATACTACTGATGGGTCTAACATGCTTAAATCAATAACTTTCAGCTACTTGTGCTTTTAAAAGAAACTAAGAATGGCCTGAAACCCGAACACAATGACATGCTTTTATTTTATTTTCCTTGAAAAGATTCCCATTAAATGTATGGGAAAATTTCAATTACTGACAGCTTTATAATTTTCACCCCCCCCCCAAAAGTAAATGTGTTATGTTTGAAAAATAATAATCCTTGAAAGTTTATACAAGTAAGGCTGACAGGAAGAAAGCAACTGCTTAAAAATGGTATTGCATTCAGTTCTGCTGTTTTGTTTAAAATACCTCATTGTGATGCTTTTACACTGTGGATTTTGTACAAATGGCAGTATCTGTATTTTTCCCTATCCCCTCTGCTCCCTGCTGAGCACATGCTAGAGGACCCTGTCTCTTTCCTTTCTTAAAGAGTACAGAAATCCTCTTCATGCTCTTATCAAAAGCTAGAGCAGAAATAATGTCGTTTTGGCTTTCCTCACTGTAATGGATAAGGTATCTAGGGAATTAGTTGTATGCTTCATCAAACCTATTTGAGAACAGCCTGAGGTTATGGAGGTGGTTGATACAAATGCTGCAGGAGTAAGATTTGGAAATGGAAGAATGAGACTTTGAACACCTCATGTGGTAAGTGTGTACCACTGTATTAACTTTGAATTGAAATGCAAATGTTCTGCCTCCCCAGTAGCAAAAAAAAAAAAAAAAAAAGGACTGAATTCATTAGAAACCATAGAAGGGACAAACCAACTAAGTGGGTTGCATGTAGAGCAAATGCATGGGGGAGGCTAGGGTAGAATATTCAAGTCAGCCCATCGTATGGTCTCAGGATGAAAAATACTGTCAGTCTGGCTGATTCACTGACTCAGCCAGATTCTCTGCTCCTCAGGTCTGCCGCAGAGACATGTCATTCCTGCAGTATTTTCCACACTTTACATTGGCCCCTGTGATGTAACAAAACTGCACTGATCTCCACTGCTAGAAGCCCCTGTCTTATCCATTTGCCTAGAGGATGACATATACAGCAATTCTCAGCTGGTATTAATTGACAGCCCCACAAGGTAATGCAGTGAAATTACACTCTTACACGCTAATGGAGAATTGGGTTTGTTCATATATCTATATCAAAAGAATGGCTAATGCTGCATTCTGATTTAAATGATCAATTCTATACCATAGAGTGTTAGTCAATAGAATTGGATAGGTGTACCCAGAAGTAGAAACTAAGCCAGTGTCAGTGGAAAATTTCAGAGGATCAATAGCATCTGTGTGACTGTTATTGCACCAACCTCTCTTTCAACTCAGTGTATTTTAGGATTGGTTTCAATAGTGTTATTTTTGTTGATTTGGATCCTGTTGAAATGGATCGTGTTCAGAGTGAGCATTATGCCTTCTTGCTGAGTATACCATACTTCTAATTTGACTTTTTTAATGATGTTGTGGATGTTAAATATTTCCCTAATGTCTAGGTTGTGCGAATAGGAGCAAGGGGGCTATAGATACTCAACATAATAACTATTCAGCTTTATTTTGATTTATGAGATATGGTATATTATTTCTGTTAGTAACCTCACTGCAAACCTTTTCCATGCAGCACATATTACTACAGTAAAATTCACAGTTACTTTACAGCATCTTACAGTATGCAAAAATGCTTTCCAGAATTAATCACTAAGAGGGAAAGATATGTTTTTCAGATGAGATTTGAAAATAAAGAATTGCATGTGTGAAAAGGGGGGTAGAGAGGGAGAACGGGAACAATAAACGGGTCTACTAGAGCAAGGGTTAGGTGAAATCCCTTCCAAAACTCCTTTACATAAGTATGGCAGTACACCATTGGGTGCCTGCCACTTTAAAGGCTTAAGCAGGCTGCAGACCAGCCTGCAGGTGGTAGCAGACGCAATCAGACAGTCATATGGCAGTCAGGAAGCTGCCTGTTTGGTGGAGGGCTTGGCAACCTGGGTATCAGACCAGGCTCTGAGGGCAGAGCCGACAGGTACTACAAGGATGCTGCTGAAGTAACATCATGCAGCCAGAGATCTGATGTTCCTGGAACATCTGGAGATCAAGAGTAGGAACCATGGGGATGGAGGAGATTCCTGGTGCTGATTTAAGACCTGAAACTGCACCCTGCTGGGGTTGGATGGTGTTTTGGGGCTGCCTGTGGAGAGGCATTCTCCAGGAAATGCTACAACTGTGCCTGCTGAGAGAAAGGCAAGGATGGGGTGCCGTATAGCCTCAGCCCCCATGACCTGGTGGGTTACTCCATAGAGGGGACATGTTTGGGGTCCAGGCATGAGTGGGCAGTAGGCCAAGTTAGGGATGCCCAAGGCCAGGGGCCGAGCCCCACCAAAGCATGGGGCAATAGTCCTGATGCCCTGTTGTAGAGTAGGGCCTGAATTGGGAGGCCTGAAAGTCTATGAGGGGCCAGGATCAAGCATGAGAGAGTAAGCCTGAAGGAGTGTATGGAGTAGGACCAAGGGGCCTTAGGGATATACAGAGTAGGACATAGTGTGTGTGGCCTATGGTGGGGAAAGAATGGCTATGACGCAGTAAAAGGGGCAGTGTGAATGGGACCCAGATATGGGTTGTGAAAGAGTTCAGCCCTGGAAAAGGCTACATGAGAGTCAACTGATCGGATGCCAACTGCTAGGCACGGGACACAGTGTAGGGTTGGTTCAGAGCCATGTATTTATGCCATTGGCATCAGGACATTTAATGGGCAGCCTCCCACCTAGGAGCAACTTTTTAGTTACAACAAAGGTGTGACAGGAGAATCAGGTGGGGGGACTGCCCTAGACAGGTCGGCAGGCCAATGTTGTAACCAGCCTCATGATATCCCCCTGTCGCAATAAGGGGGAATGTTATATTTGGGTACCTGCCTGATTGAGGTTCCTTCATGACATGGGAACAGAAAATCTATTAGCCACCTTTTCCGAAAGACTTTTTATAATGCCACAAGCTTATTTTCATAAATAACTGTGCATTCATGTGTGCTATATGTGTAAAGGTGGGAGGCAGGGCTCCAGGACAGTTGTCTTAATTTTTCTCAGGTCTTTCATTACCACTTTTCCTATCTCACTCTTTTGAGAGAATGCACATTAGCCTATTTAAATGAGCATTAAAGCATCACTAAGAGCACTTATACACACGCAGGGAGCCTGCTTCAATGCACTGGAAATCCAGTGTGTCAGAGCAGACTCAATCAATTTGATGTGACAACATAAATTGATGTGCTCTGGCAGCCTTGCACATCACGTGTATCAGTGGTGCACTGAAAAATGGTGGTGGTACCCTCTGAACAAAAACACGTTCAATGTGATTTAGTTCAAAATGCACCACCATCATTTTCTCAGCATGGGGACATGCTGCACCAATGATACACATGATACATGGGCACTTTTAATTAGCATGGCTTATTAGTTAAAAGCACTCACTGTCACATCAGTGCCCTAGAAAAACTGTGATCTTTAGTTAATGCCCATTAAGATAGGCTAATGCATATTTTCCTAGGTATTGTGAGGTACTAGGTATTTTCCTAGTACCTCACAATGGAGGGCATTTTTACACATGCTGTGGTAGTTGGGGCACTTTAATTAGAAAGCCGCTCAAATTAAAGTGCCCAGAGCGTCTCATGTATCAGCGTCCCCACACTTCAAAATGGTGATTAGGGAACTTTATCTAAAGCTTATCAAATGCATTTTAGTTAAAGTACCCCCACTGCCATTTTGAAACGTGGGGATGATGATATGTGAGATGTAGAGGCTGGCCAGAGAGCAGTAATTACCATGCTCCAGCAGACTTGATTAATCAGTTACAATGTATCAGAGCAGCCTCTCAGCTCATGTATAGGCACCCAGAGGTCCTAGATTTAACGCGTATTAACTAAAGCATGTTAACGCATGAGTAGACACGTTGTGTGTGGTGTGTTTGGAGTTTTTATGTTCAAAATCAAAAACCACAGAGATGAGACACAATTACATTGCACAAAGGATTAAATGATGCTTAGAAGTTTTCTCCACCCCCCACCCCATTTTTTCTGGAGGACAGAGAAATTATGTTGACTGTTACCCATGCATATGTTTATGATGAAACTAAGGAAAATAATGGTTTTTTAAAACATATTTAAACTTAATACTTCCTTCAGTCTCCATCACTCAACAAGTATGTATCTGATGTTGAAAAATAATGGCGTTCTGTAAGACAGATTGTTAGTGTCCCTTACCCATTTGCCACATCCCAACCTCTTTAAAAAAATGCTATGAAGTAAAGTTAGTGCTAGGTCTTCAGTTTCATAGGTACTGTCTCTCAGTGTTTTTAAAATACAAGTAAGAGTGGTTGATACAAGAAACCTCCCTGCATGTTTTGAAATACTTGCTTTCTCTCTTTTTCATTTACAATTGCTGACCATTATTACAAGTATTTTCTGCCTCCTGGCTGTGCAGTAAGAAAGAAGTTTTGGTCCATTGTGTGGCAACTGCATCTTGGCCAGCACATCAGTAATTAAATCAGAGACTTCACAACAGAAAGTGAATTTCAGGTGCTTGAACTATGAACCCAGCTTCTAAAATTTAGGGACTCTAAGATGGGAAAAGACATCTTTGTGCCACCATAAACATTTTTATGGTGCCACAAAGCGATAGCAAAGACATCCCTACCTTCTGTTACCCCACAAGTGTTCAAATTTGGCCTCAACAGAAGGCAGTGATCAATTGAGCTGTTTTATTGCAGAAGACCTTTCTTTGTTTTTGGCAGGAGAGCACAGACAGCCTGAAGCTGCCTGCAGGCTCCAGCTGCTCCAGGCAGTGGCTCCTAGGGTTTGACGAGCCCAGTCCTGCATACCTTGGGATGCAGGAATTGCAATTCCTGCTACCTTGGAATTGCAGTCCTGCAATTCCTGGGTAGGATAGGGCCTCTTAAGTCTTGGGAGCATCTACCTTGCTTTCCCCACTTACCCAGATGTGTCCCAGGGATCTGTGGGTACGTAGCTTGGTAAGCAGGGAAATTTGGGGCTTCTCCAGTTACCTAGATGCTTCCCTGGGGTCTCTGGGGCACATCTGGGTAAGTGGGGGAAATTCCAGGGTTCATCTTGACATGGGTTGTGTGTATCTGTAAGCAGGGATTCCCCACTTGCACACACATGCCCTCTGTCAGAGTGTAGCAGTGATATGCAAGAGATTTCCCCTTGCTGCTGCTGGCATGGTTGGCAGATGTGGAAGGGGGGACCCTCTATAGGAGTTTCCCCTCTCCAGGCTTGCGGATACACACCAGAGAAATCCCTTGCTTGCAGATGCACCCCAAGTCAGGGCATGGCACCGAGCAACATCTGTAGGCATCTGTGGAGCACAATCAGGTGTTCTGTAACGTATCACAACACAGCTGATCGTGCTCCACAGATGACATCTGTTTCCAGCCTAACAGGCCCTTATCTTATGAATTGGGTACACTGATCAAGAAGACTGTTCTTTGTCTTGTACTGATTGTTTTAGTCTCAGGTCTGGCTTACAAACCCAAAGTGTTGTTATGGCCTTTTCTTTGGAAGAGGAAGGTGTAGAAACTAATTCCTGCTATAGTGCTGTTTCAGGCTGGTGTTCTCATTGCATGCACAAATGCTCTGAAGGAAGGATGCTCTTGAATACACCATGTTTACCCACTCCTGCTTACACTGTGGACCTACCCCTAGTGACAAATAATGATTTTGCCATTGTGCTCTTAAACCCTGATAGCTTAGAAGCTAGGAATTGAATGTAGCTCCTACACTCAGATTGTATCCCTTAAATTTTGCTGCCATAGCATTCTTTAACCAGACTAAAAGGTGGGTGTTAGGCCATGTGATGATGTGGAAGAAGCCCCGAACTCTAAATATTGAATGGCTTGGGGTTTTTTTTCCTGAAATTAGTCACTTCACTGCCTTGAATTGGATGCAAAATACCCCAAGTTGAACTGGCCTCTTAAGGTATCTGGCTTTAGGCTCAAACCTCTGTGCCTTAGACATCATGGCTCTGCTTGAGAGATAAGCAAAGAGTACTCTTGGACAGCTCTTTTAAGCCAAGCCCTGAAGCCAGTTGACACTAATGGGCTCCAGAGGGAGATCTGCTCAGTGTTTCCCTTGACCTTAAAAATAAATTGCCTTATTTGGGGGATTTGGGTATTAATTTGAAAGCTGAGCCAAGTAGCTTCAAATTTCTTACCAGGGGTTACTTCTGCCCTCTGAGTGTGTGACCCATGTTGAAGTTGGTTAGAATATGTACCTCTGTAGATTTAAAAAAAAGGTGCGGGGGGGAAATTGATCAAGAAAATGTACACATAAGCATATTGGCCAGCTACTGTACTACAACTTGATTAATCTAATTAAAGAGGGAACGGTGCACTCATCAAATTAAGATATTATTGATTTTAATTTTAACTGTGACCTTAATTTGATCACTGCTTTTCCTCCATCTCATCTTCAACCCTCTTCAAATAAACTGTTCAATGAAGGTAATGTGTTTTTTTTTAAGGAAGTAAAGTCATCTGAGTACACACAGCAACTCTGCTTTACCCACTTCCTCCTTAAGTGTTATTCTTGCTCTATGCTAGTGGGTCCTAGTCTTTATTCCACCCTCTTTCCACAGATTAAATGCGCAGGTGATGACTATGTCATATGCAATAGCAGTGATTTGAATAGTATTAATCCTTTTTAATTTAGGAAAATCTATTAATTTGATGATAACTTAGTGTTTACATTTAGAAAATAATTAGAGGTTACATTCCAACAAAGACACTCACATGCACAAGTAATTACAAATAATATAAAAATATTTTTTTAACTTCTCCTTCATTCCTTGAGATCTTTAACTTGCTCAGTGTTTACGCGATCTGGAACCAGAGTAGGCATTTGGCCAGAGCTCATAATGATAAAAGGAAACTCTCATTAGGATGAATGTTGGCAAGGCCAGCATGATCAATCTTCAAGTCTTTCACTTCTTGGTCATCTAGTAATTCTCAGGCTTTCCAGACTTCAGGCATCCTTTGTTAGACACCCCCCAGAAGATGCCAGTGTTTAGTGTTCACTCTTTTTTTTTTACTATGAAAGAATAATAGAGCAATTCTTCTGTTGCAAAGAATTCAAAGACCCAGCAGATCAGCATGTTTTTGATACTATGGATTCCTCTTTGAAATTTCTAGGATTGTCTTGTGAATCATGTGTAGGTGTTCACACTTAGCAGTGCTGTGGCACCCTGGTGAAGAATTACTGAATAAGCCTGTCCAAAGAAGGGAGGGGCACATAATTTTGGAAGCTGTTAATCACATGAGAGAGAGTAAGCAAGAACAGGTATTTTCTGCATGGTCTTTGCTTTTATTGGGATTATTCTCCATACTATGCCTTGGGAACCATATTTCTTTCTTTTGGGCAAGTGGTCAGATTTAGTGCAAGGTCAAGTTCTCTTACAGTGGGTAATCTTTGTCATGGTGTAAAGTTAATTAAATAACTTGATCTAGTTTCATAGTAGGTTGGGTTGGAAGGGACCTGAGCAGATCATCAAGTCCGCCCCCCAGCCATGGGCAGGAAAGAACACTGGGGTCAAACGACCCCGGCAAGGTGTCTATCTAGCCTCCTTTTGAAGACCCCCAGGGTAGGAGCAAGCACCACTTCCCTTGGAAGTTGGTTCTGGATCCTAGCCACCCTGACTGTGAAGTAGTGTCTCCTGATATCTAGCCGGAATCTGCTCTCCATCAACTTATGGTCATTATTCCTTGTTACTCCCAGTAGTGCTCAGGTGGAGCAGGGACTCTCCCATTGCCTGCTGGTCCCCCTTGGCCAGTTTATAGATGGCCACCAGATCCCCTCTCAGCCTTCTCTTGTGGAGGCTGAACAGGTGCAGATCTTGTAGCCTTTCCTTTTAGGGCCTGCCCTGCTGCCCCCTGATAATGCAGGTGGCCCTCCTCTGGACCCTCTCCATGTTGTCCACATCCCTCCTGAAGTGCGGCGCCCAGAACTAGATGCAGTACTCCAACTGCAGCCTGACCAATGTCATATAGAGGGGGAGGATCACCTTGGACCTGCTCGTGATGCATCTGTGGATGCATGACAAGGTGCGGTTAGCCTTCCTGAATGCATCCCCACATTGGCAGCCCATGTTCATCTTGGAGTCTATAATGACTCCAAGATCCTTTTCTGCCTCTGTGCTGATGAGAAGGGAGTTCCCCAGCCTGTAGGTATGTTGCTGGTTCTTTGTCCCTAGGTGCAGTACCTTGCACTTGTTAGTATTGAATCCCATCTTATTCTCATCCACCCACCCCCGTAACCTGTCCTGATCCAATTGCAGCCTGTCCCTCCCTTCTAGTGTGCCCACTTCTCCCCACATCTTAATGTCACCTGCAAATTTGAACAAGGTGCTTTTCACCCCCTCATCCAAGTCGGTGATGAAGATGTTGAACAGTGCAGGCCCAAGGACTGAGCCCTGGGGGACCCCACTGCCCCCTTCCCTCCAGGTCAAAAATGACCCATTCACCACCACTCTCTGGGTGCAGCCCTCCAACTAAATGGTGACCCATCTGACTGTGTAGGCATCGACACCACAATCTCTTAATTTTTTAATGAGAATGGGGTGAGAGACAGTGTCGAAGGCCTTCCTAAAGTCCAGAAAGACTATGTCTACCATGACACCTGCATCCAAGGATTTTGTGACCCGGTCATAGAAGGCCACCAGGTTGGTCTGACAGAACCTGCCTCATATGAACCCGTGTTGGTTGCCCCTAAGCATACACTCCCCTGCTTCTCCCTTAGTTTGACCATGGATCAGATAATCCCTCAGAAATATTAAAAAGTAAGGTATGTGATTGACTTTTGCTGGGAAAGTTGAGAGGTCAAACCACTGATTATGGTAACAGATATGAAGTCCACAATCAGCTAAAATGATCTGTCATAAAAATATCCAATGACCTAACCCAGTGGTTCTCAGCTTGGGTTTTGCAAGAACCCGCCGAGCTGCCTCACTACTAGTGCTGCCACCACCTCTGGATGAAACAGCACCATACTCCTTAGTTTCCAAGTGCTACATCAGAAACGAATGGAGAAGTGGTTGCAGCAGAAAGGCATACCTGCTTCCACTACATTATGCAGGTAGGCATGCCACTTCTGCTGCTGCTCTTCCCAGTTCAGCTTCAGCATGCCTCCAGAAAGACAAGGCATGTAGGGCAGTTCTACCTGGTGGCAGAACTGGTGACACCTATCTCCAGTCTGCTACTGCTGCGGGGTGAAACTGCACACACACCTCAGTTTTCAGGAGAAAAGTCAGAGTTAAACAAGAAAGAGCTGTCTGCATAATGTGAAAACCGAGGCTCACAGCGTGGTTTCACCCCATGGTGGCAGCAGCAGTGACCACACCATGGTAGCCCCTTGCCCTGCCCCATCCTCCTTCCAAGGCCTCTTTGTATCCTTTTGCCGATCCTTTACCCCTCACACCCCTTTTGCACTCCTCACCTGCTGGGTGTGAAGCCCAGCACCTTGTTCCTGCCAAATACACATTCCTGGACTTGTCTGGTAGGACCCCAGGCCTGGAGTTCAGCATAGGGATCACCCTGGGGTCACTATGGAAAGAACTTGGCCCAGTGATTCCTGATCCCCATCAGTCACTTGGAGCCATGTGTGGTGAATCCACTGCTGCACTGGAACCAGATGTGCATTCTGCCAGACAGAGCTAACGGAGTACTCCCCTCCAGTAGTCTGAAGGAGTGAATATAATTAGATCAATTAATAACATGTATGAATTAATAACCAAATTATATTTATCTTATACTATTCTTCATGCATGATGTTAGATTTTTTTAATGGTGCCAAATTCTGCCTAAAAAGGTTGAGAACCCTGACTAACCAATGCTTTCTCTGCAAGGATGCATTTTCCTCATGCCATTTGCTTCAGCATTCTCAACATTTAAAAAATATTTGAGACCCTTTTATGGCCAAAAACCAAAGGAATTGATATGGCTCTTGATTTAATCTAATGGCATTTAATCAAACACCATCCTTCCACAGGCTACTTTTATATTTTATCCAAATAAATTCTGCTCACAACTGAAATGACTAAAGCTTGCCCAGGCCTGGCTCATGTTCCTTACCCTTAATCCTCATACTCGCAATGTGCAGTTTTGCAGCTCTTACTCATATAAGTAGTCCTGTTGAAGTTGATGAGCCCCAAAACTATCAAGTGCAAGTATGAGCTGCAGAATCAGAGCTTATATTTAAAGAATTAATAATTTTATGTTCATTGTGGGGGGTAAAAATTGGTGGCCCCCATATTACTTCATATTAACACACAATCATTCAAGATTACACTGTATAAAGTGTTTGCTGAGACAAAATCTGACTGCCAAAAAATAGATTCTGTTGGACAAAAAACGTACAAAACACCTGGTATTGCAGAGTGAATTGGCAGATTGAGGGAGCTAGTGAGACTGATTATTTTGCATTTGCTTTTGGTACTGTCTAGGAATCCAGAAATGGCCCAGGGCCACAGTGTACAAAGTTCTGTACAGAGATATAATGAAAGGATGAGTTCCTGTCCCAAGAAGCTTACAGTGCAAGACTAAAGGGAAGAAGTAAATGTGGCAAATGGACAAGGGAAGGGTGTCTAAAAAGAAAAAATGAGTCAATATTGGTCCACATGAAAGGTATATACATCAGCACTCCAGCTGCTTAACAATTGCAATATACTGTCCAGCTGGGGGTTTTTTTTTCATTGTAAATGCCTGATTAACTCTTTGTTACAAGGTCAGTACAATGTGAGCGAGATTCTTTAGGAGTTCAGTAACTCCAGGCACCTCTTCCTTGTGCTACGAGGAATTATTTATACACGTTGAAATGGTGCTTAGGGGGTGGAAGATATTGCCATGGAAGAATTCTTAGCCCCGTTACACCAGAGGTAGCATTTTATACTCATTCTGCACAGGAGTAAATGGCCACAGAAAGAGAAGTACAAGAATCAAGCCCGTGAGGTAATATATGTGTATATATGGATAGAGGAAGAGAGTTGATGGTTACAGGGCAGTGGGCTGAAGCAAAATCCCTTGTAATTGTCTGGCATAATTTAGAAGCAGAGAGGCATATAGTACAGAGGGTGTGAAAAAGGGAGTAATGTAAGAGGCAGAGGAGTGTTAAGTACAAACCCCTGTAAAGCCAATAAACCATGAAACCATTGCTCTTTTCTTCAGTCTTTGTCACACACCGATATCAATGACCACTCTGGCATTTTCCCTTATAAATACTTCTAGCTCAGTGCTGCTGAGCCTCTCCAGCACATGATAGCTCTGATTCATTAGGCACAAGTCTACAATTGGCTCACACATTGCCAGAACCCATTTAGAATGGTTTTCATTCTCACAAATGTGACCAAGTACAGGTTTGAATTAAGGGAATTTATAAAAAGTTTCACTCTTGCAAACAGAAATTTCTCCTTTTTATTTTTAAAATGTTTTATATGTATATATATAGCAAATGGACACAGTTTATACACTGAAATAAATTATAATAGGATCCATTAATACTGGGACAAAAAAAAAGAACATGTAATCTATGCACTGTTCTATTTTCAATTTAGCTACCAAAACACAATGAAAAAGCTTTCAATGAGGTACGCTGGCTAACATGCTACAAATCTTTTGTGATGGAACAATGATTTGTAAATCCCCAAAGCTCTCCTTTTGCCTGGCTTGTGCCAGCATGTCTGATTCTGCTGCCAGTGTTCTGGCAACTTGAAGCAACGGTGGTGCCAGACAGTGCAGTCTGCGAAATGCCAACTGGAAAAAGCAGATGCAAGTTGTTTGGAACACATGGAGTCCTGAGATCCCTTAAAAAAGGCACATGCTTGCTGCTATTGTGGGCAGTCACAGTGAGCAATACAAGCGTGTGCCCATTTTTATCTCAAAAGTTTCATAGCAATTTTAGGTCAGGATTTTTTTATGAGTATTTTGTTATGCTCCACACCAATAGCTTCTGGGGCATGTCTGATATAAGGAAACTGTAAAATAATGTATTTTTTCAAGGTATATCCATATACAGGTATGTAAATAAAATGTACGTGTTTATATATATATGGGAGGGTGCCCAAGTGCTCTGGCAAAAAGTTTATTAAATCAAAATGAATGAAATAGCAAACACTTTAATTTATGGGCCTGGTTTGGAGGCACAGTACATTCTGAGAACATGTGGAATGAAATTTATATAGGAAATTTTCCCTGACACACCCCATCCTTCCCTTCTCCACAAAAGCTGTCCTTTTCACCTCCAATCTCTACAACCTACCAGTACACATTTGATTGTACAGGAATCTATGTATAAAGGAGAAGGGCCTTTTGCATCCTTCTGCTATTTCCAGATCTAGCCTAGGGACAGAAGTTGCACAATTTAAAAAACCAATTTAAGTGATCAGAAACTGGTTTAAACCTGTAACAGAACAGAAGCTCAGTGGACATAAGCCAGTTTTAAAATGGCTGAAACTGGTTTAAGATAAACCTGGTTGAATGTATTATCAGACTTAATTGATTTGGATCAAACCATTTTATGAAACTTCTGTCCCAGACCCCTTCCTGGTTCAAGTTAAATAAGTCCCTCAGCATGCTTTTCAGCCTTGGACTGGGCTATGCTATCTGCTCCAGAGAGCAGGGCTGGCCCTACCCGTCTGCTCCCTGGCTGGAGCAATGAGGACTGGCTGACAAGGGACTGGGGGGGCAAGCTTGGCTGGGGATGCAGCCCAGTCTATGCAGGGGATTGTCCCCTCCCCCCTCAGACAAACCCCAGCTGGGGTCTAGGGCCAGGAAGGGGGTTTAAACACCCCTTCCCTTGTTCAAACTTACTGCTGGCTGCAACTCTGGACTACAAATCCCAGAGGTACCAGAAAAAGGAAGTGATGAGCAACCCTGTAGAGTCCTGCTGTTGTAATTCTGGACTGCAAATCCCAGAGACTTCAGGGCAGCAGGAAGAGGAAGTGAATACACAGCCAGAGAGCTGTGCTGTAGCACCCACCGACTTCTGGCTTGAGCCACTGCAGGCACGTGGCTGCATTTCCTGAATCAAAGGTAAATGTCTGTTCACTACTTCTGTTGCAATTTAATCTATACAGTTTAAACTAACCTGTAAAGACTGAATCGATTTAGCCTTGGGCTTTTTGATTATCTGTACTCAGCCCTAATGGCCCCATCTTTGGGTCTCCAGGGAGTTTTCACTTGGAATCATTGCATACCAAGATCAATGCTTTCCCTCTTCCCTTGCTCCCATCACAGTATCTTCTGTTGGAGCATTTCTGTCATTAACCTCTTGATGCATTTCAATACATTGTTTTTGAGGTGTACTTTGTAGATGCTCATGTTTCAGTGTAACCCAGTTTAATTTGCATAGATTTATTTGGTACAGTAATGGGTGTTATTTGCAAGTTGCAATTTCTGTGTGTCTGAGGGGAAATGCACTGCGATCTTGCTAACAGGTAATGACAAAGTAGTTAAGTCCTGATCCTAGGCTCACTGAAACCAACAAAAATCTTTTCATTAACTTAAGTAATATGTTAATGTTCTCTATGATCCAGCAAAAAAATATGCTCACTCAATCAAATTGTGTGTGAATGTAAATGTGCACATAACACTGGACTTTACTACAGTATAGTAGACTTGATATTTTTCAGCTGAAACTTAAGGGCTAGGGACAGACATTACACATAAACCGGCTTAAGTGATCAGAAACTGGTTTAAACCTGTAACAGAAGAGACATTCTGTGCACATAAACCAGTTTGAAAATGGCTGAAACTGGTTTGAGATAAGTCTGTTTTATCTGTAGTATCAGACTTAAACCGGTTTGAGCCAAATCAGTTATACAATGTCTGTCCCAGGCCCCTTCCTAGTTTAAGCTAAACTAGACTCCCCCAGCATCCTGGAATGCTCTCTGGGCTGGCCAGGGTTCTCTGCTCCAGCCTCAGGGCTGACCCCACCCCTCCACTCTCTAGCTCAAGCAGGGATCAGCCCTAGCAGAGACACTAGCCAGAATGGTCCCATTAAGGCAAAGTGGGCAGGGAGAGGGTTAATTCTTCCCTCCTTCCTCTCATCCCCCACTGCACCCAGGGTTAGTCAGTCTGCCAGGGAACAGAGTGGAGGGGGCTGCAGCCGTGGCCTCTGGAGCTGGCAGATCCCAGCTGCAGGGAAGGGACCAAGGGAGGAATTAACCCTTCTCCCTGCCCCCGTCACCTTCATGGGGCCATGCTGGGTTGGCTGTCCCACAGGATGGGGTGGGGGACTCTGTTCCATGGTGGAGGGGACTCTTCCCCCTCCTCCTCTTCCCAGAGTGTGGAGAGGGACTCAGTGTGGCATTGGATGGGGACTCTTACTTCTCCTCCCCTTCCCCCCCACCACTGTGGGGCTGGGAGTGGGGGCTCCATGCAATGCTGCCTGGCCCCAGAGGCAGGGGGGAGGCTCTGTTCCATGCTGGGGGGAACTTTTGCCCCCTCTCCTCCTCCCACCAGAGGGGCAGCGGGAGTATGGAGATCAGCTGGGCAGGGTGTGGGTAAGGGGGGGGGTGTAGGGACCCCCACACACTCCTTCCCATGGCGTGCAGCCCCCACTGCCTGGCAGCAGCAGCAGGTGGAGAGGTCAGGGCACACATGCCCAGTGGAGATGCAGCTCTGGCCAGCTCTGGAGGGAGTGGAGCCTGACCTATCAAAGGCTCTCCACACCCTGCACGTGCAGCTCTAGCACTTGCAGTGAGGGAAGCCCCACACTGGAGTCTGCTGCCTCCCCCCATCCCTGCTGAGCAAGTCCCCACATTCCACTGGGAGTGGAGGGAGCCTCACCCCCTGCTTCCTCATGAAGTCCAGCACAGGGCTTCCCCTCTGCGAGTGTAGAGCTACAGGCGTGTGGCATGAAGCCCCTGCGATAGAGGCAGCCAACACTGTGCTGGACAGCCTGCCTGGCCGCTTCCATCCCTGGGACTCCACGCTGCATGCCTGCACCTCCACACTCTCAGTGGGGAAGCCCCACACTGGACTCCATGGAGAAGCATGGGCACAGCTCCCTCCATTCCCAACAAAGCAGTGAGTGAGGGAGGCAGCAGGCTCCCTCGTCAACCCCCCCCCCCCCCCCCCCCCCCCCCCGCTCTGCTCAGCTTCCCCGTGGAAGGGAAGGCTGCTTTAGCACCCCAGGGCTTCTGGTTTGAGCCACTGCAGGCTATCCACTTGAAAACCTGATTCATTGTCTGCAGGTTAGTCTAACCTACAAAGATTGAATCAATTCAGGCTTTTTGAATGTCTGTCCCTAGCCATGACCTATTCCCTTAGCTCACCAGTTGAAATGCTCTTGTGTTTGGAGTAAAAGACAATTTGAATCCAAGACATTCTTTTCTGTATATAGATATATGTATGCCAGTAATAAACATATTAAACATGAGAGAGAATATTGTAGTTTTCCACATGTTTTGAGCAAACCTATGTCAAGAGACCATTATACAAACTAGTCAACTATGTTTACTCACTTGAGTAGATGGTGGGATTGTTCATATGTAAAGTACCTGGTTTGTTTTTTAGAGGGCATTCAAAGGGAAAGATTAGGAGATGAAGATGAGAAAGGGATATGGAGATGAAGAAGGCAGCAGACAGTAAAACAAAACAAACCATGAACACTGGTTGAAATTCTCAAAGCCAGCTAGGAGTGTCAGCCACAAAAGCCTCATTAATTCTAATGGAATTTAGCTAAAAAATGTGGAAATCTAAGACATTCATGTTTCATATATAAAGCAACAGGGAGCTAGTGGAACAAGTCATAGCGATCTCGCTTTTAAAAAAAATATGCTCTGAATGCTGCTTTTTACAGTAGCATTACTGTAGTGCCTAAAGCTATTACTGTGTAATAATAGGATTTGTCTTAATAAGAGAACCATCTAGAACAAGTCAGCTGGGCTTGAGAGACAGTTCTGCGTATTGCCGTTCTTGTTTGTCTAGTAATTAGGAACATGTTTTTGAGGTTGTTAAAAATAATGGGTTTTTGGAGAAGTATATCGGTTGGAATAGGTCATTCCATGGAAGCTTGACTTTCTGATGTACCCCAGATGTCTGTCCTACAGGGCAATTCTAAACTCCTGGGCCTGTCAAAAGAGAATCTCTTGGGTTATTTTCGTTATCACTTTGACAGCAAAGACTACTCTCCTGAGACGCTAGAAAAGAATGTGTGAACCTGACAGTACAGGAATGAATTGTTTCCTTGACAAAAAGAAGTTGCTTTATAGAATAACACAATCCACAGGCTGGAGGATGGGGAAAGCTATATATGACCGTATATAGTGGCCATATCATTTTTGTATTGAGTCAGAGGTCATTCTTCTTCCCCTTCCTTTTTCTCTCACACTTCTACCTTCTCCTTACTGTAAAAGAGAGAGGTTTTCTTAAATCTTTGTACTTGCTGTTTTGCTCCTGTTTATTATGTATATATTCATTGTACTTTGTATCTATCTTGCCTCTTTACATAAAAACACTGTCTCAGGCTTCTCTTTTAATCCTGTACATCCCTGGATGGCCCTAAGAGGGTGTTTAATGGATGACGTAGATATATCCCCTCACTTATCCAACCCGCTGGAGGCCTCAGAAAGCCTAAGCTGCCTCTGCTGTAAAATCCCCACGCCAAGCAGCAGTATTAAATGATTAAAAGTTGATTTGCAAGGTTCTCTTATCCTATATTGGGGACTTGGATGTTATATCTTGAATTGGCTGTCTTCTCTTGGGCACACTTTCATTTCTTTGGGTCTCTAGGCAATTTAGAGAAGAAGAAAGCATTTTGATCTAGAGATGTTTAAATGTAAACTTGGTGGTTAAGATGCCCATATATTTAAGATACAGCCTAAATAACAAAGGAGAGGTCTGTCTGGAATGGTTTGCTCACAGTTGTAGATGCTGAAAACCCAGTGCTTCCACAGCTAGCAACATCATTTAGGTTTACTCAACTTGGCTAGCATTTCACCATGACTCTCCTCAGTATTCTTGTTAAATTTATGTTGAGGAATGAGCTCAAAAACCTAGATTAAATTTGTGTTAAATCAGCAGAAAATCCATGATTGCATGAGCAACTGAGCAGTTGCTGAAATTTATAGTGAAGTTTCAAAGCAGATTACATGATCTTCTTTAATATGATTTTCAGCAAAGAATGGGAGAATAGATTTGTATTGAGCACCAGAAAGCTCTTGAACACACTATTTGATTTAAATGCTATTTCTGTACAAGAACATAAGATAGAGAGGGATGAAAGGGATGGATAAAACAGAAGGGAAGAGGAATAATCCTGTGCTGGGAATGAAAAGGACAAAACAATTGAATAAATTGCTGCCATTACTGTGACCTAGAAGCGTACATTCCCATATCTCAAATTATGAAACAGAAGACCTCATCAGGTAATACTGGAGTGTAAAAAAATTATTAAGAGTTTGGAGGAAAGGAAAACTCTGTCTTACCTAAGCAGAATATGGCTGGAGGAGAAATACCTTATCCAATTTAACCAACATAAACAATTACAACTCCAGAAAATTGTATTTCTCCTCTTTGCCTTCCTGTACTATTTCATTCAAGATGAGGGGAAAATGCCCAGGTGTGCACACAGCATGGCCAAATGGCACATCTTTTAAAGGTCACCTCTCTAAGCTTTTGGCCTGCTATGCTAGGTGCACCAGTTTTGAACAAAGCTTCCTGAGAAAATAGGTCAATTAACTTCCAAAATAAACTAAAAATTACCAGAATTCCAGTTCTTGAAAAAAAAAAAATTAGGAGTTGAAGAAATCAAACTTTCTATGAAATAAAAGCCAATCTGCAACAAAATAAAGAAAAGAAACACCTGGCTGTCAAGAATCAATAATAATCTCACAACCATCTCTTTATATACTAAGCTCTGCCTTCTTAAAAACGGCCTTCCTTTTCAAGCTGGGCCTGTCTTCTCTGAGTAACTGTGCAACTGTCTGTTTTGTGTAGATGCTCCCTTTTTTCCTGCATGTTTTGACAAGTAGTGTAAGAAATGTAACAGTCTATCATCTTTATGCTTCAAAGCTAACACCAGTTGGACTGGATGGAGGCAGTTCCCATTGCTAAAAATTACTCGTTTTGTCTGTCTTTTTCCGTAGACTTGAGCAGACACCATTGTACTAGTTTTGTATTTTGGTCACAACCTGAATGTTAATTTTAATCTCCCTCTATAAGGGTGCCAAGTTATTACAGTAAGGAATATATAGTGAACAAAGCGTCTGTTATATATATGAAAAGGAGCCACTTCCCTCTGGGTTTTGTTTTCTCTACTTTCTCTCAACACTTCAGATATTCAATTAAGGAAAATATATTATGGTAATGTAAAGCATCTTGGCTTATTTACCAAGGAATGAGCCCAGAATTTCTAGAGCTACAAGCGTGAACTGGTAGATCTGCAAGCTGAAGAACTAAAGCTCTGAAGAAGGTGCCTGTAATAAGCCCATCTTTTCTGTGATCTGGCACAGGTGTGAAGGGTAGGGAGAATGGGGCGGGGGGTATACCACACTCTCACTGATAGGTTACAGTAGTACCTACAGACTGCAGTTGGGTTGGTCCCCTCTGCGGAAAGTTTTATATGAAGACATACTGAATTATACATATCCTGCTCTAGAAAGGTTGAAACCTAAAGTCTTCCTCTTTAAAACTTCATCTGTTTTTCCTTCTGCTCTCCTGATTGTCTTGATTTTGATATTTCTCTCTCTCCTTTCCTACCCCAGATTCCCCATTTTCTACCTTTTGGTTTCTCTCTCCTGTGCTTGAAGTGCCCCAGCATGGTATAAATCCTTGTTCAACCTTAGTGAGAAAATGCCAAAGGGCATTAAATGGCATTTCACTTGGAAAACAATTGACTCACCTTCCCTCATAGCTGGGATGGACTGGTTATGGCAAGTTATTTAATTCACTGATTGAACTGTCAATTAAATGAAATAGGGAATATAAAATGAGTGAGTAGAAGGTCGATTTGTGGATGAGTTGGAAAGGTATCAAGAAACATGGGATATGGATCCAGAGAACAATGCTACTGCCCAGGGCACCATGCTGGCCAAGGTATATGAGATGACGATGAGCCCACGGCTCTATAGGCTTGGTATCGGATGCCACCCTGCTGCTGGGCACTACTGGTGAGCTCAGACTCATGGGAGCAGCTTGTGCTTGGAAGCTGGGACAACAAGCAGTGGCAGCAGAACTTTAGGTCATCCTATGGCACATTCATGGACCTTTGCTCCAAGCTGTATCACCTGTTTCGGAGCCAGGACATCATGCTTTGGTACCCTGTGTCCATTGAGAATGTGTGGTCAAGGTGATTTGGATGTTAACAAACATGGAAAGCTTCCATAGCATGGCCAGCCCATTCCATGTGGGGCAAAAGATGATGATGGCCGTGCACAAAGTATTTGATGTCATGCTGCAGGAGTTGGGGTCTCAGCTCATCTGGCTTTGAGAGCTGCAGGAGTAACTGTTGGGTTCAAGCAACCGGACTTCCCAAACTGTGTGGGGCTGTACAGAATCCACATACCCATTCTGTACCTCCCTCACCTCACTGAGGGGTTCTTTTCAGTTATACTCTAAGTAGTCATGGACAACTGGAGGTGCTTCACTGACATCAACATGATCAGGATGGGTACATGATGGCCACATATGCAAGACCTCTGGTTTCCTAATGATAATGGAATGTGGGAAGTTCAGCTCCAGTGCTCCACTTGGGTGGGCTGACCATTTCTCCATCCCCCCCCCCAGTTTCTACACCCCAACCATCGGGGACCTGGCTTGCCCACCCGTTCCCTGGCTCATGAAGCAGTAAACTAGAAGAATAGTGTGGATCCTGCATTCATTTCCACTGAAAAGCTGACATTTGTACAGACAGTAGTAAATTGCAACAGACCTTGACTTTGTTGCAAAATGTTAACATGGTAAGAGGATAAACACAACTTGCCTCTCTGCCCAGGCATTTGCATGAGATAGCAAGACTGGCACAGAACATCATCATGGTGAGTTCCCTTTCAGCTTCCTTCTCTGCCTGGGCTGCCTGCTGCCCATCCCCCTTCCATCCCCAATAAAAGAAGCTGCTTCCACTCCAATAACTTCTCTGTTCTTGTCGTGTCTCAAGACCCTACTTTCTTTCCCTGGCAAGAGTGTTCTGAAAGCACAGAATGCACCTCTTTGAGTTTGCAAGTGGCGACCCCACAAGATGTGCCTTTCTGCTTCTACAAGTTATTGTGCCACCACTTGTCCTGGAAGCATGGAAGGGAAGCCATTTGTTTTGACAGGCTCTCTGCTAAGGCTGGCAAGCCCATGGAATGTGCGTGATGCATAGAGCACTTCCTATGCCTGCATTACAGCTTCCTAGCTCTGGCAGACTACCTGGTACTGAAAGCAGCGACTGATAACATCCTGCACTAGGAGCTCTCTCTCCTGACTCACAGAGCAACATCTATGTAAACTCCCTCCCGTGAAATCATGCTCTGTCCCAAATGACCCATAGCTGTGAAGGCACCTGCCTGAATTGGCTGTGCCCTGCATCCCTGTGGTGAGGAAGGTGGCTACCACCCCAAAGGATGACAGTGTTCCCTGCCTCCAGACCCCTTCATTGGCTGCCACAGACCATGCAGACTGGCTGAGAGTGTTTGTCGTCAGCGGGAATGAGGGCCCTCTTAAGTGCATTTATGTTTATTTATGCACAGAGAAGGTGGGTAAAGCCCAGCCCTCCAATCTTCCCATGCCAGGACTGGAACATGAGCGACTCCCTGAAGATACAGGTCCCATCAAGCTGCCTGGTTATGGGATAGCCAATGGGGCACAGTAAATGTGGCCAGGCAGCATGGGAAAGTTTCAATTAACGTACTGAAAGTTCACTTTCAGTAACTGCACTGAAGTGAACTTTCCTACAACTTTCAGCTGGTTTTGGGTGAAAGGTGCAGCTCTCTTAGGGCAAGACAGCATGTCCAGTCCCCAGCCCAGGGAGGGCTGGGATCAGATCAGCATCACCCATCACTAGGCAAGTTGGTAGGGATTAAACTGCATGTAGCTGCTCCTGGGGGGCAGTTGCTAGCAGGGGGCAAGGTGGGTGTACGTGTTTTTTTTTTTTTTTTTTCCATGAGCTAGTTCATTCTTGAATATGCCATCGGGTACCCTGAGTGCTTATCCACCCATACACAATATCCACAACCCAAGCATGGGTGTGATTCTAATTCACACTTCTGCATTGTGAAATCTATAATTTGGGAATTTAAAAAGAGTAACCCAAAATCCATTTTTCTGTGATTAAAATGAAACACTGCTTATATATATATTTGGGTTACTTTTTTAAAATTCCAAATTTTGAGATTTCACAATGCAGAAGTGTGAATTAGTATCACACCCATGCCTGGGTTGTGGATATTGTGTATGGGTGGATGAGCACTCAGGGTACCCGATGGCATATTCAAGAATTAACTGGCTTGTGGAAAAAAAAACCAAACAAACAAAAACAGGTACACCCACCTTGCCCCCTGCTAGCAACTAATATAATACTGAATACACCACCAGTCGCCATTTTCCCTGGAGTCACTGACTTACCAAAGATTGGTGCTAGGTTGCCCTTGTACACCTGCTTGATAAGGGTCTTGTATGAGTTTTCCCCACCTTGTGTGTCCTGGGTTTGAGTTTGGTTTTGGGTCAGGGTCAGGGTCTAGCTGAGGAACAAGTCCACAGAGGAGGAATCTTCATGTTCTTCAATGGCTGTTTCAGTAGCAGGTCATGTCAGGGAGGTGACTTCATCATCATTGCCATCTTCATTGTTGTCATCTTGCTGCACCAAGTCCACAAGTGTGCAGTGCATGCCATGGAAGGGAGTGATGGTGTGGTCCTCACCAAGGATCCAAGACAGCTCTTTCTGGTAGGGAACCAGGGTTCTTATGTGCTTGAGGCATTGTTGGTATCCCTGCAAAGTGGTGTAACTTTGAGATGCTTTGGAGCACGCATGGGATGAGTTTTCTGGTTTCAAGAACCCTTCTACATGTAAAGGCCTGATGCAGGTAAAGGTATCATGGGATCTAATTTGCAATTCACACAATCACACCTCCTGCTATACCACATGTGCATGACAGAAGGTGCGATTCTGGGATTGCACATTAGATCCCATTCCACTTATTGCCAGTGCAAGGGGAGCCTGATCTTGGGTTCCTCCTGCACCAGCAAAAAGAAAGCTTCTGTGGCTTTGAAGCCCCTTGCACTCCAGGTGAGAGGCTCCCAGCTGTGGGGGCTCCTCACACACCCTCTACCCCAGGGGTGCAGAAAACCCCTGGAGCCAGAGAATCACTGCCAGAAACCCCCAGGCTGGAGGATTGCCACAGATGATTCCCAAAACCCCAAGCCATAGACATTGTGGCAGTTGAGGTCACCAGAGCACAGGAGTTTCACGTAGCCCCAAGGGCAGGGCCTTTTATGTCCGTGGTGCCCCCATGCAATTAGAGCCATGTCAGCTGGCAAGGCTCCCAGCAATGGATAGAGATCCAGCTACACATGCAAGTTAAAGCTCAATAGCAACCAACTATAAAGTTAGTATACATTTTCAAGGTCTAACTTTATAGCTGGTTGGAACTTCTTATTGTATGATAGCTACTTTGCATGTGTAGCTGGTCTATGAGTAATTGTGCAATTAACCAGCTAATTATGCAATATGTGTAGCATGTAGAGGGGGCCTAAGGCACTGGCACTTGTGATTTAACTGCCTTTAGCAGGTCCTAAGGGTAACATGCAACAAAGCCCTTAAAATGAATAGGTAACATCAAGGCTGCTCTTTCAGCTGTGGTCTAGTTATTGTTAATAAAAGTATATGTGGTTATCAAACCCAGTTAAAGTCTCTGAATATATAGAGATGCAATAGCCAAAGCGCATGCACGCGCGTACACACACACACACACACACACACACACACACACACACACACACACACACACACACATGCCAAACGCCTGTCAAGAACAATGGGGCAGGGGTGGGATTGAGCAGGGACAGAGCCCTGTGTCTGCCCTCCCATGTCTGCGCCCGCTCCCCCCTTCCCTCCTGCTGCTTGGAGTCTGGGCCTGCTCCCCACTTCCCTGCCATGGCAGCAGGGGAAGGGGAGGAGTGGGCTCAGTATCATCATAGGGCGGTGTGAGGGAGGAGCAGGCCTGAGGGTGGGGAGAAGCCAGCCAGTCTGCTGCAGAGACTGGGGAATGGGAGGAGTGGGCACGGGGTCAACATGGGGGAGGAGGGATGGGGAGGAATGGATCTGGGCCTGAGGTGCAGAGGAGGCCCCCACTTCTCATCCGGCACCACTCCCCCTGCTCCCCACCCCCCACTGCACTACATCCAGGCCCGTTTTTCCCCTCCTCAGCCTCCCATAACCTCAGGCAGGTCGGGGGGGAGGTGGTGGCCAGTGCTGCTGGCCTCGCCCTCCCCATGCCACTCCCTTGTCACTGCCACCTGAGGGCTGCTTTGGGGTTGGGCCACCATCTTGGGGGCGGGTCGCACGTGGGGACCGAGCCCCATGTCCAGCCCCAATCCCACTTGTCCTCTGGTCATGAGGAACGAGCCCACTTCCTCCACCTTCCCCACCTGCTGCTTCAGGGCCATCCCACTCTCTCCACCCTTCTCCATCACCTGGGGGCTGCCCCACCCCCCCTCCCCTGTGTCCCCACTCTTATGGCAGCGCTCCACCATGCCATTTCCTGTCCCAGCACTCTTGAAACGCTCTGATTGGCTGTTTCAGTCAGCCAATCGGAGTGCAAATAAAGTGTTATGGGCAGACAGACAGACAGACTAAGGCTTTTATGATAATAGAATATATTTTAAAAGCCTTTCAAAAACTTTTCCTTTCATAAAGGAAATCATTTTTTTTAATAGGAATGGGTCCGGTGAGTGTATATATAGTGTATTCATACACAATCCTACTGAAATATGAGCATTTATTTTAACAAGTTTGTTTCTAACCTGTCTCGGCACTGTGCACAGCAAAATAAAAGAAGACCCTTAACAGGCAGTTGCTTTGTGTAAGGTGTCTCAGCAGGGAGTTTTTAAGGAGTAAGAGACTGCACATGAGAATTTATGTTAACAGTTTCCAGACAACTCTTTATTCCCAAATGTTACTGTTCAAACATTCCAACACACAGGTGGCAGGGCAAAGTGCTAGAGCTTCCTGCTTGCAGATGCTTTCCCTTTGAGATCACTTGAGAGCCAGGCATCTAAATATTTGGAAAATGTGTCCTTACTGGTTTGCAATAAAATGCACATTGAAATCAAGTGGATGCTCATTCAATAAAGTGGAAGCTTCAGTTAGTTACTCAAATGACTGGGATGAACCATGGAATTTGTGCATATTTTAAAACCATATGAGAAAATGCAACATGCAGCCTCACAGCAATGCTACCCACAGAAATATTCAGGCTCAGGACCAGTTCTAAAGTCAGTGTCTTCTCCCAACCTGATGCCCCTGGGAAGCTTTCCATGTACTGAATTTTGGATTGGGTTACTGTATTCCCAGCACAAGTAATATAGCTCCATCATGATTTCCATTTAAAAAGAAAAATTAGCAAAAGCTTTCTGTAAAGCCATTTGTCATCCATTGAATGATAAAATTCCTACTTGTACCCCCAACTCCTGATTCCCAAACCCTGAATCGCAGAATACAGTTTGTCATTTTGTATTGGCAAGAAGAGTTTAATTTTAATTTATAAGAGTTCATTAGAGCAGGTCCTAGAGATGTATAAGCTGGCAGCTGACTGCTTAGGGTAGGAGACTTTTTTTCCCTGTACCATGGTTTTCTGAGTGAGTTTATCATGTACCACTGAATATGTCATTGACATTCACTTTGAGCAAAAAGAACAATTTTGATAATGTCTGCATTCGCTTTGACATATGTCAACACAGCTTTCTTAGCAGCAAAAGCATCAGAGCTGGGAATGGCAGGAAGAAAATAGAAAAGAGTCTAAGAGATGAATTTAGGCCATAAGGTGAGATGGTGGGTGGATATACAAGAGCCTCATTACATGAAGGATTGGGGGTGTGGTAGGCACCCCAGATGCTCAGATTCTATATCAAGATGCACCAAAAGAAAACTAAGTAAATAGTAGAAAAAAGAGAATTAAAGAATCATGGCCCCTCTTTACACAAGTGATTGACAAAACTTCCTTGGAATATCAATGTGGTACTTTGGGTGTCAGAACAGTCTTGGTCTAAAATAACTTCCCTGTATGAATTTAGCTTAACCAATTTAAACAACCCTGCTGTAGGAAAATGTTATGCTGCAATAAGTATCGCACACAGATTTGCATCAACACCACAAAATAATTTAATTGATTTTGTTACTTTGGTCCAAGTTTACATACAGACAGAGTTGTAGCTCAGGTCAGGGGTGGATCCATAGGAGGTGCAGTGGTGCAGCTGCAGGTCCCCCCTCCCACCCACCTTTGGACTAGCCCACACGGAAGGAGCCTCTAGGAATTGTTTTTCAAATCCCTAAGGCAGGTGAGAATCCCCGCTTCTTCCTCCATGCTCAGAGGAACATCCCCTCCCCACTCTCAGGGCCGGCTCATCCTATCCTGTGACACCTGCGGCTGCAGGAGGCTCCACAGGCAAGGGTCTGCCTATGTCTGGCCTCTCACCACCACCACGCTGCTGCTGCCACTGGCTTCACATCCAGCCTTTTGCCACCCCTTCCCCTCCTCTCCCCTCCCACTGCTGCTGCTGCTGCCGCTGACTTCTTCGGCCACTCATCACCCTTCCCCAACCTCCCACCAACACCAGCATTTTTGCGTCAAGGAGCCCCAATTCTATACCTTGCAGGGGGACCCAAAAAATTGTGTGCCAGTCCTGCCCACTCTACCCCTCCCCTCCCCTCCCCACCTCTCCCACCTGCCTCTGCTACTTTCTGTGCTGTCCTGGGGGTGAGGTAAGCTTCAGAGACTCCTACCTGCTCCAGCAGGCTCAGTTCGGACAGTGGCAGCAGCAGCAATGGGTGAGAGGCTCCTAATGCAGGAACCCACCCTCTGCCCATCACTGCTGCAGCTGTTGCCGTCACTGTCCCAGCTGAGCCCTCGCCCCAGACAGCAGTGAAAGCAGCAGTGATGATCAGGGGAAAGGGGGAACATGTCTCTGAGCATGAAGGGGAGTGGAGATACTTAGCTGCTTTGGGGACTTTAAAAAGTCCTCAGAGCCTCCTATGACACAGTTTACCCACACTCATTGGGGCGATGTGGGGGAGGAGGCTGGGAGTGGAGGTGCAGCCAGCCCTACAGTTCAAGTTGCTCCTCCTGCACTCCCCTTTGCCAAGTCCTGGATCTGGACTGGTTCACATTTCAAAATCAAAAGCCACAACACTATTGTGGATTCTTTTTAGACAAGCAAAGTCAAGCAAAAGACAAAAGCACACTTCACAAAAAATGCACTGGTTTTTCCACTGTCAGAATCTCACTCAACAGCAACACAATCATATCACTAAGGGTGGAAGATTTTACCTGTAAATGATACCCTACGTGATCTTAGTGTGTAATACTGAATGTGTAATCCATATTTGCTTTGGGGAAAAGAACAATTCTTATAGTGCCTGCAGTGTATTTGACTTTCATCTTCACTGTTCATCACTGTTCAGTCCTCTGCACTGCAGTGCCTGTTCCTGTAAATAGAGCATGTGTTGCTTGGCATAGCAGTATGTTCTTTACAACAACAACAACAAAGTACTAATTCAAATCAAGTATTCAGAGTGACAATAGTAAAAAAAAAAAAAAAAAAGTAGTGTTTCCTGGGATCTCAAGGTACCCACATACACCTACATGGGGATAACCCAGTGAAAGTGAGACATATGGTGATGTCAAGTATATCAAACCTCTAGTATAATATCACAACGTACAGACATTTAGGGCACTCATACATGTGGCCTGAACTGTTCTGATTAAAACACATCAGAACAGACTTGATTACTCAGAATGCTCCAGCATGCTGCAGCTTCTAGTGTATTCAGCATCCCAGCATTTCAAAATGGCAGCAGGAGCACTTTAATTTAAGCTCATCAGACAAGCTTTAGTTAAAGCACCCCTGCTGCTATTTTGAAACATGTGATGCTGAATACACAAGATGCTGCAGGTATTTTAGTTAGAGTGGCTCTTGGGAGCTGTTCTAATTAAAACTTTCTCCCACCCCCACCCTGGAGCACATGTACAAACACCCATGAGGTGCAGAGATGCCAGCTTTTCTGCTCATGTTTGAAGAAGTCCCATTGTAAGAAAGCCCTATAAGGGCCAATAAGGAAATCTTTGAAAACATTATTTCATAGCCTTTTCCAAACTGCAACATCATGTTATAACAGGAGATCATTTTGAGGGACCCCCTTCCCATCAAACTTTAAAGGAGATGGTAGTGATTGTGGTTACCTCTCTGCCCCCAGCTGTGTTCAATTCCTGTCGGTATTATGACCCTTAGATTGAAAGAACCTCATTTCAAAAAATAACCTTTTATTTCCTCCTAAGGAAATAACTTGTTCCTTAAATTTTAATCTTCTTGCTTATACACAAATCAGAGCTTAAGGAGACCTTCCAAACAAAACTCTATTGGACTTTGAAATAGTCTCCTATGAAAATGTGTGAAGTCTAACTGCTTTAGTAGTTTTAAAATTAGACTGAAAAGATCTTCACAACATACTGCATTGGCAAAGGAATGAACAACATAACATTAGGTTAGCAGTAGGTCTTTTTCCATCTGTAATTTCTATGGTCTTTAGGAACCCCCTGAACAGGTTGAACCATTGAAATCTTTCTCCTCCAAGTCTCATTTAATTTAAAATTAGAAATAAAAAGTGGTAGATGTCAAGTGATGTTTTGCTAGAAGCCCTAAGAGATAAAAATGGAATCTTATGCAAAGGAAGAGGCAGATGTAGTCTTCAAGGGTAACAGCAATTTTTTTGCCATTTGGGGAGCACTTGTCTCAGGGCCTTTATTTTGTAATGTTTCTTTCTCTGTACTATCAGTGAGGGAATAGTAGATTGCTTTACAGGAAAGTTAGTTCTAATTGAGACATACATTCTCTTTCTTTCTCTGTAAAAACTGTTTCCTGACTTGTTAGACAATGCAGGGAGACAGTAGCAGGGTTTTCATGGTTATTGTTACATAATAATTATCTGATTCCTAAATCAATAAGACAGCATTTTTATTTATTTAATCAAAAAGCATGCACGTACATAAACATGTAAATGTAAGTAACATCTAGTATGTAGGCATGGTGGTGAGAGTGGTATAAACCACAAAAGACTGATATAATACACAATAAGGCATTCTTAAGGTGTGTCTATATTTTGGTGGGGGGCAATAACTGGTATTTTAGTAATTGTATTAAAAATTACAGTTTCTGCAATCTTTTCTGCTTTAAGAAACGTGGCTTATAGATAAATTAAGAGATCCTTGGAATATTTTGGCAGTACATTTCTTCTGGAACAGCTGGATGCTGTTAATAGATGTATACATGCTGCCAGAGCAAGCAAATTTGTAATCCCTCTCATGCTTACAGTATGAACTGCTGTTGTAATATGGGCCCAGAGCACATAATCATAGAGTACATTCTTGTTGTCTTGAAAGTATTTTTTCCCTTTGCCTAGTTGTGCTTTTGGGAGATGCTAAATCAATTTTGTACTTCTAGTTCATGCTTTGCTTTAATTATAATATATGCTGTTGAGGACAAAGAGAAGAGAAAACTCAGGAATCTGTACACTAGCCTTTTTGAAAATCATAAAACATGTAAGGATCTACTGTTTCTGCTTTGCTTTTGAGGGCGCTGTTTGAAATGCTGACTCATCCCCCTTATTACTGTTATGAAGATATGGAAAAAGCTGAACACATAGAATTATCTGATACACCAAGTGGTAGACTGGCAGTCAGGGAAATTATTATATTTAATAGTGGTTCACGGAAGAAATAAATCACTCTTTGTAAACAGAAATCAAGTTCATCAAAACCATTTTTCTTCGAGGTATCTGTGAGGATACTGGGGGCTTCTGGCATATGGAAGAAGGGATCAGTTGACTATATTTGGTTTTCACTGGTTTCAAATGCAGCTGTAAACACTGCTTGTGAGGTACTCAGCCATTTTCAGGATCAGGACCTAACGTATAAGAACAGGCTAAAAAGCAGAGCTGGTCAGAAACTTTTGGTTTTCCTGTGGACAATTTAAGCAAAATATGAAAGCTACATGAAAAGCCCAATGAAATATCAGTTTTCACAGGTTCATAGATGCTAGGGTCGGAAGGGACATCAAAGAATCATCAAATCTGACCCCCTGCCAGCGGCAGGAAGAAGTGCTGGGGTCATGTGACCCCAGACAGGTGCTTGTCCAGTCTCCTCTTGAAAACCCCCGAGGGGAGGGAAGAGCACCACCTCCCTTCGAAACCCGTTCCAGATTCTGGCAACCCTAACCATGAACTTCTTTCTGATGTCCAACCTAAACCTACTCTCCATCAGCTTGTGGCCATTGTTTCTGGTTATTCCAAGGGGTGCTCTTGTAAACAGAGCATCTCCTGTTCTCTGCTGTCCCCTCCCTGGTGAGTTCATATACTGCCAGAAGATTCACCCTCAGCCTTCTCTTGCGCAGGCTGAAAAGGTCCAGGTCCCTCAGCCTTTCCTCATAAGGCCTTCCCTTCAGGTGTCTAACCATACAGGTGGCCTTCCTCTGGACCCTCTCAAGGTTGTTCATGTTCTTCTTGAATTGCAGTGCCCAGAATTGGACGCAGTACTCTAGCTGCAGCCTGACCAGTGCCGCAAAGAGGGGGAGCATCACCTCCCTGGACCTGTTTGTGATGCACCTACTAATGCACGACAACATGCGGTTAGTTCTGTTAATTGCTTCGTCACACTGACGACTCATATACACCTTGGAGTCGACAATGACTTCGAGATCTCTTTCTGCTGCTGTGCTGCTGAGAAGGTCATCCCCCAGCCTATAGGTTTCCTGGTGATTCCCTCTCCCTAGGTGCAGCACCTTGCACTTGTCCTTGTTGAACTGCATCCTATTGTTCTCTGCCCACTTCTCTAACCTGTCCAGGTCCGCCTAGATGCAGTTTCTTCCCATCAATGTGTTTGCTTTGCCCCATAGTTTGGTGTCATCTGCGAGCTTGAACAGAGTGCTTTCCATGCCCTCATCCAGGTCGCTGATGAACATATTGAACAGCACTGGCCCAGGGACCGAGGCTTGGGGGACCCCACTGCCCAAATCTCTCGAGGTCAATACCAACCCATCCACCACCACTCTCTGGGTATGACCCTTATGCCAATTTAACACCCCCATGATTGTGTAATCGTCTGTGGCACAGCCATTCAATTTGCTTATAAGAATAGGATGGGAAACTGTGTCAAAGGCTTCTTAAAGTCCAAGTAGATAACATCTACCTCAACACCTGCATCTAAGCTTTCAGTGACCTGGCCATAGAAAGAAACAAGGTTAGTCAGGTAGGATCTACCTGCAATGAACCCATTCTGGTTGCCCTTCAGCATTATATTACCCACTGGACTCCTACAAATGTGATCTTTGATAATTTTTTCAAGGGTTTTCCCAAGGATAGAGGTGAGACTAACCGGTCTATAGTTACTTGAATCTTCCTTCCTCCCCTTCTTGAAAATAAAAACCACATTGGCCCTTTTCCAGTCCGCAGGGACCTCACCTGAGCACCACGAGTGCTCAAACAGTCATGCCAGTGGATCTGCTATGACACTGACTAATTCTTTCAGCCCCCTTGGGTGGAGCTCATCCAGTCCCACTGAGTTAAACACATCCAGCTTCTCCAAGTGTCACTTTACTAGGTTGACACTGACAGTTGGTGGGCTGGTGTTTTCCTGCTTCTCTCAGTAATGCATTTGGGAGATTTGTCTAGACCCAAGTTCAAGAATACAGAGGCAAAAAACTCATTGAAGAGCTCTGCTTTGTCTCTCCTATCTGTCACCAGCTGCCCTTGTTTATCCTTTGGGGGTCCTATGCTGCCCTGCACCTTCTTTTTGCTCCCTATGTACCTGAAGAAGGGCTTTTTGTTGTCCTTAATTTTTTTCACTAGCCTGAGTTCTAATGCTGCTTTGGCCTTCCTAACTGATTCCCTGTGAGTGCGAGCCAAGGAGATATATTCCTCCTTGGTAGCTACCCCCTGCCTCCACACCCTGTATGCCCCTTTTTTGCCCTTAGGCTTTTCTGGATTTCCCTGCTTAGCCAGGAGGGTTTCTTTGCCCCCTTTTCCACACAGTGGGATTGCCTCCTTCACTGCCTGAAGGATTGCTTCCTTAAGGAACAACCACCCTTCCTGGACCCCCATTTTGTCAATGCTCCTGAGCTTTAATGCCCCACTAACTAATCTCCTCAGCACCCTGAAGTCAACCTTTCTGAAGTCTAGCACTTCTGCCTTGCTGGTTACTTTTCCCACCCTTCGCCAAATAGTGAATTCAATCAATTGATGTCACTATCCACTAGGTTGCCTTGTACCTGCAGATCCCCCACCAGGTCATCCCCCGTAGCCAGCACCAAGTCCAGCAAGGTGTTCCCCTTAGTAGGATCATATACCTCCTGCATTAGGTGAAGGTCCTGTATGCAGGTTAAGAACCTACATGAGCGATTAGTTCTGGCTGACTGCTCCTCCCAGCAGATGTCAGGGTAGTTTAGGTCACCCATGGCAACCATATCTCTTGACCATACAGCCTCTGAGAGCTGCCTGGAGAATTCCAGGTCTAGCTTACCCTCCTGGTGTGGTTGTCTATAGTAGATCCCCACTACCAAGTCCCTTTCCCCTCGCCCCCTTGTATCCTAACCCACAGTACCTCAGTTTGGCCCTCAGATCCCATCTTGATTACAGCTGATGTATATTGCTCCCTAACACAGAGAGCAACACCCTCCCCCCCTTTTTCCCCACTCTGTCCTGTCTGTGCAACCTATAACCTTCAGTGCCTACCGCCTAATCATGTGTAGGGTCCATCGGGTTTCAGTTAACCCAACCAGGTTGAAGTGTTTGTTTGCAAGCAGGACTGCAAGTTCCTCCTGCTTGTTCCCCATGCTCCTAGCATTAGTGTAGAAACATTTAAGTCCCCCACTGGGTGCCCATGGTGTACCCCCTTGTCCTGATGTCTGTTGGGCCCCTTAGTGGTTACCTGGGCTGATCACTTCTTGGAGTAATAGTACAGGTGTTGCATGCTCCATTTATGAGCTGAACTCTATCTCCCATGATGTCCATGCTTTCTGAGCTTCCACAGTGCATCATGGGAGATAGAATTTGACTTGGGAACTTACCACAGAGAAGAGAATCAGAGAATGATGCAGCTGAACTTCAGCTCTTGCAAGGCATTGCAGTAGTAAATCTGAATCACTATTATTAGTTTATGGGCGTTCTTTTCTTAAGTACACACTTTATGTAGAAAGCAAAGCCTTTTGGGAAAGCATGTTGTTTTGATAAAAACAGAAAATTGTTGACCAGTTCTACAAAGAAGTGACTTGTATATTAAATAATGGCAGGTGGTTCCCTCTTGGGATTTGCAAACAATATAAATGTTGTACAACAAGCACAAGCAGTTCTCAGCTAAGATGGTCATTTAAGATAAAGTTTAGGCTTGTCCTTGTATGTGGAACAGTAGCTTAGCTTTTCCAAAAGTATTTCAGTAAATTTGTCAAACAGATTACTCTCTCTTCTCCAACAGATGACTTAGTTCTTCCTCTATATTTACCTCCTCTTTGATTTGTCAGTTTGTACTGAAGGCAGGCATTGATAAATACACAGGTAGCAGGCTTTTATGAACTATGCACATATAATAAACCAATCCTTTCACCCTGACTGAATTTTAATTTAGGTTCATGGAACAACAGAACAGAAATCATAAGGAAGTCTCTAAGGGAGACTATATGGTGGGTGTACTCTCTACAGTCTGCATAATTGTAAGTGGTGCTGGTGGCCCTACATACAGTTAAGGTTGCCTGATTGTTCATATTACAAAACCCAGTTTTCAGTTGCTTGTAATTTTGCCCCATATAAACCATATGGGTTGAAACTTTCCATGCTGGGTCTCTGCCTTCTGGCACTCCCCCTCCCTTCCCCTGCCCTTCCTCCACTGCCATAGCATCAGGAGAAAAAGATCATAGAACCATTTTTGTTTTAAATTAAAAAAAAAAAATAAAGCCCTTTTCTGTTGAGATGTTCTAGTCACTCCTCCCCAATATCTCTGTTGTGTTGTAAAGAATTGTAATTTAGGGAGAGGGTCACATTGGCATCAGGAATATCCATGGATTTGGCCAAGTTACAAATAGGGTAGCCATTGGTCCCATTTTATACCAGACTGTCCTGTTTTTAAACCCTTTATCCCCTGTCCATTTCTGAATGAGGATCAGACAACAAACTCCTGTTTTTCAGTTCATTGGTGGAAATACATGTCAACCATTTGTCCTTGTGATTCCATTGGCTATGCCTAGAGGTAGGGCAGTGCACAACCAGGAGGAAAGGGGTTCTGATCCAGCCAGGGAGGGAGGAAGGGACAGAGGTGGTGGCCCCACCCCTTGCTGCTGATTGGCCAAGAGGCCAGGTGCCCCCTCCCCCTGCTGACTGGCCAAGGAAGCATCAGACCCACCCCTCACCACTGATTGGCTGAGGGGGCTCATTCCTCGCCAAGGGGCTGCCCTGTGTTCTGGGGATGGGTGAGTGGCACATTAGTTATAAGCCTCTGGGAAATATCAATGTGCACATGCTCAATAGAGACTTTAAGTCACTTAAGGTTTCTTTTGTCTTCTCTGAGCTCATTACATTTCCTTATGGTTCCTGGCTGTACGCAGACTGCCTATACACCATCTCCACAAGGTGCCTGATCATGCTCTACCCTAGAACTATAAGAGCTGCACTGACATTGCAGTTGCTGCTGCTCGTTGCTATAGACCATTGTGGTATTGGTTTCAAGAATTTAAAACTGAGAGATTCTCTTTCCTGTGCTTTCCATGGTGTAGTTCTGAGGAAGCAATAAGAAGGAAGCAGTCTTCATTGCAATCAAGGTGAGAGTTGGAGCAAATGATGTTGCAGAGGGAGAAACTGATAAAGGTAAGAAGATAGACCAGGGCCAAAAGTTGACTAAGGCAAAGATCCCAGGATTTGTGGGTAAAGGAACTGGGACTGGGAGCCAATTGATGAGATCAGGTGACAGAAAAGCTGAGATTTTCCAAATTTGTCCAAGGAATTTAAGTGACCAATTTCCACTAAAACTAATGAGTCTCCATATATTTGGACATTTAGAAGTTCGTATCACTCACGTCTTTTCTTCTAATGAATTATGCATTTCACCTCCAACCCAATCTATAGGTCTCCAGCCTTTGTTTTGTATTCATCTGCTCAGGAATATTTCCTTTATCCCAAGTTTTGGGCCTGAAACGCCAAAAGGTTAAACTAAATAGGGGTTAAGTGAGTTTAAGCTTGAACTATTTTCCAGTGCTCATATCAGCACAGGAGGGACAAACTCCAGATCCTGAATGGCACATGTGCCCTGTGTCAAGGTCACTGAATACAAATGGCCTGCTTCCTATTTCACCCACCAAAATCAACTGAAGTTTTCCCACTGATTTCAACAGGACTAAAATCTGGTTAATTTTATCCCCCAGTTTCTTAATTGACAATTCCCTAATCCTCCTATTCCCTTTTATCCCTTTCCTTCTTTTTTTAAGATTATTCTTGTACATGAATCTAATTTTCCAGAAATGCTTCTGTCTCATCTAAATGATAGTCACATTTATCTAGCATCATAGATTCTATTCATTTTGTTTCTTTTCCCATGTTTTCTCCTCAGAGCCTATATAAAATTCCTCAGTTGAGCTGCTTTTACATTGCATGTGCTCAGTTTTCTTGGCTCTTTATTCCACAGCATTAAGCAAAGGGATTATTCCATCCACATTTCTCCCATTGTCAACAGCAGAGCAAGGTCTAGTGCTATATTGGTTCCCCCACTTGTTACAAAATGGCTTTTTTCAGCCTATATCTATTTCTATTCTCAGCTTCAACATGCTGCTTTCCTTTCACATCCATTGTTGTAACTATTTCCCATCTTTCCTTTAAAGCTTGGTGACCTGGGGTTTCCCCATGTATTTTGCTTTTTACACATACAAAGGACTCTTATTCAAAGTTCAGCTTTTCTCCCTAGGCTGTTTTCATCAGATATGCATCTCATTTTTACATGGGCATTATTCAGTAAAGAGCCCATATACAGGCTTCAATAGGACATGTTAACACTATATATAATCTAAAATAGCAATTTAAAATAGCAGACAAGATTTCAGACAACATTTTCCTGCACAACCTCCTTAAGTAATAGAAAAATGTCTTAAAATTGCATGATAGTGATGCCTTCACCCAAAACAGGTAAAGTGACGTAATTCAGCGACCAGACCAAACATTTTCTTTGCTCTAATAAATGTTTAGACAGTGTTCTTTGAAATGAACAAACTTGGTTGAAAAAACAGTGGGTATTTCAAAACTAAAACTCTTGGTAATTGGTAGTTAGAGATGCTCCGAGAGGAGGCAGTTATATTATTTCTATTAATTTAGCTCAGTCGCTAAAATAGTGATGAATAAAATGCTCACCAAGATCAAAAACTGTCAAGTCCAGGTTGTATGCTGGAGGTGGAGATGAGGGAGAGCATTGGATGCTAACAAGAAAAAAAAACTACTCCTTTGGTATATGCAGTACAGTGATGAGAATCCTGGGTAAAATGTGTTTGGAACACATCAAAATGAATGCAACTTTTCTTCTTTGTATCAGTCCTGTATATAGGCATGTGTATAAATGTCTGAAGTGAAAATGGGCATTTCTAGCAGAATTCTGTTTGGAAGCGGATGTTTTGCTAAAAGATGCACATTCTCAGACTAACTTTTATGAGCAATTGTGCTTTATTGTGGTGTGTCTCTCTGGAAGCCATTATAGCTATTCTACAAGGCCACAAAAAGGCTTTCAACTGTTCAGATACTTTCAGAGTGAAAAATTCCATTAGATCTACCTCCAGAGGTTATGTGTGATGAATCCAAGCCTCTTTAATTAATGGTAGTGCCACAGCAGTCTTGTGGAAAACTTTGTCACTTTTAAAAGACTTCACTTCATTTAAACCCATACATATCACTGCATAGCCTGAATTTAAGTTAAACCATTCTTCCTTTATATCTCCTGCAGGTACAGGCATTTCAGAAATGTGTTGCATAGTTCTGGTAACCTTTTATTTCTTTTATTATTATGCCATACATTTATATGATCTGCTATTTGTCAGGTAACTTTCTTTACTTATTGCACATAAACTTTCACTGTATCCTATTTCAGTAACCTTGACAGTAGATCTGTTTACTCTTATACTAATAGGAATAATGGGGGCAAGAAAACCTAGTGACTTTCATCAGGAGTTTGATCAGTTTATGGCAGAGATTGTATATGCTTGCCTGTGATAGAAGGGACTGCATATACTGTTCAGGAAGTCCCTTCTAGACCTATGCTCCCAACTGGGATCTCTGGGAGGAATATAGATTAATAGATTCATAGATGTTAGGGTAGGAAGGGACCTCAATAGATCATCGAGTCCGACCCCCTGCATAGGCAGGAAAGA
>NW_005842019.1:1363182-1389115 GCF_000455745.1 Alligator sinensis | reverse complement strand
AGAGTGCTGGGTCTAGATGACTCCAGCTAGATGCATACCCAACCCAGCTAGATGCATACCCAACCCAGCTAGATGCATACCCAACCCAGCTAGATGCATATCCAATATGGAATATGGGTGCTGCATATGGAGAAATGTACATTTTAGCTGCTTTAAAAGATGAGAAGGAGCAGCTGATTGGGAACACATAACTTGTTATGCTACAATTGTTCTGTCTGCATGATTGCGTACAGTACAAGTTAAATCACCACAATGTGGACCTTGAATGGAGCAGGGTTATAGTTGGAGTGGTTTTGCTACACTTGTATTGCTGTAGAGCTATGTAAACACAAGACTTGCATCATAACAACTGATATCAGCATCTTTTTGCATCAAAACAATTGTTTAATCTGTTTATATCCTCTGTTTTACATACTTAAATTAGAGATAAGACCAAGCAACAAAGTTCAGCTATGGATCCACATGGGAATCCTACTTCAAAACAGTTTTAAATGACCACACTGGCCAAGAGTCAGGCAAGGGGTCAGAGAGCTCAGCCTGAAGTGTTCTTAAAGCAAAGGATCTCTGTCATGTAGGCACCTTCCCTATTCTGCACAGCTCCTATAGTAAACAGAAGAGAAGAACTAATGAGACTGATAAAATGCAGGCAAAAGGCGAATAATGGCACCAATGCTTGTGATCTTTTGCACGAGTGTTCAGAATGCATTTTTTTCAACAGCCGTTGGAATAGATAGGGATGGGCAATTCTAAAAGCTTTATAAAGGTAACAATACTAGGCTGGCCATAAATCTAGGAATCACTTCCACCACACACTAGTGCCTCATGAACCTCTATTGCCCATAGCATTTGCAGGTAAAACTAAAATAGATGTGTTGTATCCAGTCCAAATTATGCCAGGGACTTCTGTAGACAAGAGACCACCTTTACTACACATCCCTGTCTTGTTCACTGTTCATCCTGTGCATTTTCAAAAACAGTGGTCCTGGGGAGTATACAAGTAGGTAAATTAAGACCTTATTACAATGCAGACACACAAGGGAGCTGAATTAAAGTTATACAGGCAACCTACATTTTGGCATTTCCTAACATTTGACTGTTTGACTTTGCAACCTGAACAGTCTTTCAATCTGTTTGCACATTTGTACAGAATGTATGTTACATACTTCTGCTTTCTCTTTAAACTATGATAATGAGCATAAAGAATTGTCTATGTCAGTGATTCTATCTACCTGGTAGACTCAAGGAGCCCCTTGGAAAATACCAGCTCTTAGATTTTTGACTACAGAAAAACAGCAGAGTAATTTTTCTGTTCCAGAGAACTCAGAAAGACCCCAACAGGTCAGAATGTTTTTGACTCTGGATTCCTATTTGAAAACTCTGTAAATCATTTGTAGGTGCTTGCACACCTAATATTACATAACTCCCTTAAAAGGATCTCATGGCACCCCAGCTAAGAGTCACCAGTTTATGTATTATGTAATTGTATTTAGATTTCACATATATACTGGATATAGGGCAACCTTATTTACAGATGGATTTTCATAAATAACAAATAACAAGTAAAAGATAAACTAAAACTCCCAAACCTTTAGTTCTGTTCCAACGAGAGTATGTATGATATTGAAGTGCTTTCTTTATAGCTTATAAATATCTGTATATATTTAGCTTGTGAAGAGTAAATACAAGACTTCTAGAATTGTCATATATTTAGAAAATTGAATTCAGCAATGATGGTTTTAATTCAAAATAAGACATGCAGGTATCTTATTGGAAAGGTTAGTTCTTTTAAGCTCACTACTGCCAAGTAATAATGTCACTGGTTAGGTGTCAGGAACAAAGAGCAAATTTGTAGCTGCTTTAAACGTTGTGTAGTGGGAGTAATTTCACTTGGGGGGATAACGCTACCATTTGGCTCAATTACTCCCGAACAGACTAAGCAATTTGTCATTCCTAGAGGGAAAACAAGCTTCTGTTTCAACAACACAGTAACATTCAGAGGGCTTCATCACCAGAATGATTTCCCAGGGCATGAAATATGTTTCATTTAAATCTTAAACCTTGTTCACAACCAAGCAAAATATGTAGCAAGAGTTTTTCATTCAGATTTCTCAGATTTTTTTTTCTTCAGTGAGTTTTAAATATCTTGCAAGAAAATATAAATTGCAAAGCTATCTTTACATCCTATTACCAAGTAAGGCCTTTGAAAGAAAGTAGGATTATTTGTGCATGTTGTGTATGCATCTGTCTGGCAAGTCTGGTGGCACCAGTTATTATCAGGGCTGCTCAATGCTTCCTATTATAAAATCCAATTGGCTTGTCAGTTTGCCAAATTGTATTCATTCAGGCTGAAATTCCACAGAAAATGTTTTTACCCTTAGCCATTTTTTTAACTTTACCTAAAATGGTTCTATTGTTTCAAAGAATAAGGAAAAGGCAGAAAGCATTGGGTTGTGCATTTAAAAGAACGGCTTGTGACCTTCTCTTTAAAAAGCAGAGAGGGGTAGTTAGCCACAGTAGTGTAACTTGGGGTAGGTAAGCGCAGGACCAGCCCCAGGCACAATTTAGTTGGGCCACCAGAATTATCCCCCATCCCTGTGGAGTCCACTCTCCAACAGGAGAGGTAGCCCCATGGTGGTGTTCATGCTGCAGCAGCTAATTCACGGACAGGCAAACCATGCTGCGACTGCAGCTGTAGTGGCAGCAGCAGCAGATGAGGACTGTTTTTGAGATTCTTATTGGAGGCTATAACTCGTTCAAAGAGGCATGAGTTTTCATAGGTTATGGCCTACTTTTTCAAGATACTTTCATAGCAGTGTGAATTAGCTGTATGGAGGTAGTTGTTACTGCAGATGGACTGGTTTTGATACTCATAAAAAGCTAGTCTATGCATCTGTATACTATGCTGCAGATTGCAGTGTAAGCATACTTTGTAGGGCTGTGCGAAATTTCGTCGGCTGTTTTGTTTTGACGCTGTTTCAACTCATTTCGAGCTTGAAACAGTGAAATTGAAACAAAACAATGGGCTTTGAAACAGCTTCAAAATGAAACAAGGGCAGTCGAAACATTTCGAAAGTTTCAAACGTTTCAAAACTCAAGAAGGGCTTGCCTGCAGGGAAACAGAAAGTAAGGAGAGGGAAGGGAAGAGGTGGGAAGGACTGCTCTGATATTGATATGTGTAGCTGGCCAGTGACTGTGATCCTTCGCTGAGGTCCCTTCCAATCCCAGTGCTCTGGGGGAGGGATGGGAAAACAGCATAAAAGACAGCACTGTTTGAACTGCCCTGCTTTCTGTCACCCATGCCATGAGTTTTGCTTGTCAGCAGCCTGAGGTGCAGTTTCTCAGAGAGCCCTGCACATATCTCCTTGAAACTTAGCAGGCTTTGTGGCCTCAGCAGGGGCTACTACCCCTGCAGTTTTCACCCTTCTGTGCCTTAACACGTACACGTGACACACGTTTTGCTTTCAAGAATTTGAAGTGCAGTTTCCCAGAAACTCATGCATCTATGTCCTTGAAACATGGTAGGCTTCATGGCCTCAGAAGGAACTACCATCCCTACAAGTTGCATCTGAATCAGGCAAGAACTGACAAAGTTATAGGCAGTTTGGTGGTTCCCCACTATAGCCTATGAGGGAAACATCAAAACAGTGTCAAAACAGTTTTGACAAAACAAAACAAAACAGTGGTTTCAAAACAAAACTCGAAATGAATCACTGTCCCATTGAAACGGTGCTGTTTTGTACAGCCCTGTGGTACTGGGAACTGGGGGAGGAGCCTGGGACTGGGAGCCAGAGAGGAAACTGGAAAATGGGCTGGGAGCCAGTGACCGAGGAGGCCTCAAATGGCTGAGGAGCTGGGAATGAAAGTGGCCAACTTTTAGGGAGGAAGGGCCAGGAATAATCTTGGACACTCTGCAGATGGCTGTTAGCTAGCAGCTGTGTTCCTGCTGCTAGTCGGTTTCATGACTGCTAATAGCAACCCGGAAATTGAAAGTGACTAGTCAGATTTGGAACCTATGTAGTTGCATGGTTTCTGAATGTCAGCTCTGATCAACACACTGCCTGGCCCTGATTTGGGACCAATTGTTTTATCAAATTTGGGATAAAAGTCCCATTTCTAGGAGTCTTAAGAGATGTCAGCGTGCAGCCATGAAATTCAGGACTATACCATAAAATCCAAATAGGTTGTTTTACTGGAAATGGCTGGGCCTAAGAACCAGTTGGGGAGGAATGAAGAGGTAGTTCATCAGATGAAGAGCCAGATTTGTCTGTCCCTGTCTCCCTACCTCTTCCAAGGTGCAGACACATGACACAGTTACTCTGAGAAAGATTTGAATGGATTTTATGCCAGATCAAAATTACATTCATGTCCAGAGTGGGCACACAACTAACTCTCCCGAAGCTGCTGCCTACAGTAAGTATTATTTGAGTGTCCCCATTATGCTAGTCTGAGCCTTTTGGATAGAATGGAATATAAAACTAATAAAAAAATAAAGCAGTGTGAAGCTAGTAATAGTTCATTTTCATTGAGCTGTCTCTAATTTTCCCACATCCCTTTCCCAGAAAGTACCAATTTCCATGTCTAGTCCCTTTAAGTTCAAGTCTCATTTTTCTTCTCCCTACACAACAACCTCCAATTTCAGTCTCTTCTCTCAGGCCCTTTGTCCTAGTCCACTCCATTTATGCTCCTTATTCTCAATCTCATCCCGTTTTGAATTCACTGTAGGTACTAGTTTCTTCCTCCAGAATGTATGGGCCCACCAGCAGGTTCATGAAAGCAATGAAAACAAGTTTTTCTTTCTAGATTTCAGTGTGTGGACCCAAAGCTAGCATGGTCTCGAGCAACTAGAAGCAGCAATAATATGGAAAGGCCACACTGGCAGACTAATTTTCTTAATATTTAGTAGGTCATTCAATTGTGGACAGCACTGCCAGATTGAAGATTAAGGTGAACATGAGCCAAATTCAAGATTGCCTATCCCAAGCATTAATTAAAAATATCATGAGATCAGCTTTAAAACACCATATAATGGGGGGAAATGACCAGTTCTTTATTTCCCTTCTTTGTTTTCAGCCATTCACCCCAGGGCTGCTCTGATTTAGCTCAACATGCTGTGGAGGAGCTTTCTGGAGCACAAGGTTGGTTCACTGAGGAGCTATATGGCAGGCAGGCCCCGCACTGAAGCACCCTCATGCTCCAGCCAGCCAGGTCAGCATCTACATATGCATTGCTGAACACTAAAAAACTCCACAGCAGGGTAGGACTTGTATTTACTTGTATTACCTGCTGAGTAATATTTACAGGTAATATATACTAACCTGCAGGGTAGTATTTACAAGTACTACCCTGCTGCAGAGTTTATTAGTTTACTGTGGCCTAATAGGGCTGCATGTGTAGACTCTGAGACATTTACTATGGAGCTAATTAGGCAGCTCCACAGTAAACATCTTGTGTGGACATGCTCTCTGTAAGCTGCATTTTGTCATATACACTAACACCAATACCACTAGTGACCAGTTTGCAGCACACATCCCTCAAGTGACAGGCAGCCAGTTTATTTGGTATATGAGCCCCAGGACCTGAGTTAAAGGGGCTTTGGCAAGGGAGTTGAGGGAGTAGTCAGAGAAGAAAAAGGGATAAAAGTGCCATTTTGGGACAGGGTGGGAGTCGGGGGTCAGTGCTGGCTTGAGGATTTGGTCCTGTGGAAACTGTAGGGGTAGATGCCACTGAATTCAGGGTTGCCATGGAAACAGGTTCAGTGACACTGAGCAGCAGCCGTGGCTGATTATTAGAGTAGCATTAATTCATACATTGGACTTAACTTGTGGCACACTTACCAAAAAGATTAGCGATAACTGACCTATACAGATTTAATCTCATTTCAGTCTTTGTGCAATAATCTATTATTGCAAGTTTCTAAAATGTTATGCTGTACTAATAAGGTCAAAGTTATATCCACTTTCTTTTTCATTAGAATTCATATTGGCTTTAGATTATGGTTGACCTACTTGAAAAAAGGATCACCTTTTTGATCTCTTTATTCAAGAATTTTGCGTTAATATCAAGGACGGGTTAGTAACCATCTAAAGGAACCCTGCTAGCAGAAAAAGCTGGAGGAGCTTGTCTTCATTTAATTGTATTATAAAGAAAATTACATTTCATTGCAATACCATAAAGAGATACCTATCTAGCTATGCATGTGCTAGCTACAGAACCAGAAACAGTATTAGTGCAGTGCTGCACCTGGATTAATTAACTTTACTGTAAAGTAGAACTTATTAGCACAGGCACAGCAACATGTTAGAATCATAGAAAATTAGGGTTGGAAGGGACCTCAGGAGGCCATCTAGTCCAACCCCTTGTTCAAAGCAGGACCATCCCCAGCTACATCATCCCAGCCAAGGCTTTGTCTAGCTGGGTCTTAAAAACCCCCAAGGATGGAGACTCCACAACCTCTCTGGCTAACCTGTTCCAGTGTTTTGCTACCGTCCTAACAAAAAAGCTTTTCCTAATATCTAACCTAAACTTCCCTTGCTGCAACTTGAGACTATTGTGCCTTGTTCTGTCATTTGCTACCACTGAGAACAGTCTAGCTCCATCTTCTTTACAACCATCCTTCAGGTAGCTGCTATTAAATCCTCCCTCATTCTTCTCTTCTCCAGATTAAATAGGGCCAGTTTTCTCAGCCTCGCATAAGTCATGTGACCCAGCCCCCTAACATTTTTTGTTGCCCACCACTGGACTCCAGTTTGTCCACATCCTTTCTGTAGTGTGTGTGTGGGGGGGTTAAAACTGAACACAGTACTCCACATGTGGCCTCATCAGTGCTGAATAGAAGGGAATAATCACTTCCATTGACCTACTGGTAACACACCTACCAATGCAGCCCAGCATACCGTTAGCCTTCTTAGTGTGCGGGCCGCCTCCCGATCCCATCCATGTCGCCATGTGCGAGCCAGGAGCGATATGCGGACCCGTCTTTGCACACGCGGGCTGTGGCCAGCAGCCTGGGCACGTGGGGTCAGAGGAGACCGTGCGGCGGCAAGGCACGCACGGGCTAGAATTAGTCACAGAGGCGTAGTGGTTGATTTAAAGATTGTTTACTTACACCAAAGATGGTCGCAGTTCAGGCAGGAAAACTTGCTTGAGTTGCGGTTATCACTCCCACGGAGTTGTCGAGGCTCTGTGGATCCTTTTGTTCACTCACAATTCACTCACACGAAGTTTGCTAGGCTCTGTGGGTCCTTTTTTGCGCGCAGGGAGAGGGATACGTCGAGGATTGCGAACGGCGACGGGGAGAGGCTAGAGGCTGATCAGACCCCTGTTGCCTGCTTTAAATGCACTGGGTCCGATAGGCTCCGCAGCGCTTAGAGATCTTCACACAGCATGAAGTCTCCTCCTCCTGGTGTTCGTGGAGTCCTCCCTTGCGGGGGTTCTCCTCAGAGTTCTCCAACTTGGGCGGAAACCACCCAAGCCTTTTATACGGCTAGCAAGCCAATCACTAGCCGCCACGTGTGCATAATTTAACACAAGCCAATAATGGGGCTCGAATTAAAATACAAATGGTGGGAACTCTTTGCACCGAGCATTTCTTAGATGCAAAAGAAATGCACCATGCAAAGAAAGCTACAAATTGGTGGGAAATTCTCCCTTGCACCGGGGTTCTCCTTTACAGCAGAAAACTTCACCGTGCAAAGAAGCTGCAATTTAGCGGGAAAATAATTCAGTGGTGCCAAAGCACACACAAAAACAAAAAATCACAACTTTGGGTTGTGACACTTAGCAACAAGGGCACAGTGTTGGCTCATATTCAGTTTACTGTCCACTGTAACCCCCAAGTCCTTTTCTGCAGAGCTGCTGTTTAGCCAGTCAGTTCCCAGCCTGTACCTGTGCATGGGATTGTTACGTCCTAACTGTAGGACTTCGCAATTATCCTTGATGAACCTTATGAGATTTCTTGTGGTCCAATCCTCCAACTTGTCTAGGTCACTCTGAATCCTAGCCCTACCCTTCAGTGTATCTACTACTCCCCAGTTTGGTGTCATCTGCAAACTTGCTAAGGATGCACTATATCCCATCTTCCAGGTCATTGATGAAAATATTGAACAAAACCAGCCCCAGGACCAAGATCTGGGGCCTCCCACTTGATACCTGCTGCCAACTAGACATCAAGCCACTGACTACTACCCTCTGAGCCTGTTGATCCAGGAAGTTTTCTTTCCACTTTACAACACATTTATCCAACTGGTATTTAATTAGCTTGCTTGAGAGAATGTTGTGGGAGACTATCAAAAGCTTTGCTAAAGTCAAGTTATATCCCATCCACTGGTCTCTCCGAATCCACAGAGCCAGTCATCTCATCATAGAAGGCAATCAGGTTGGTCAGGCATGACATGCCCTTGGTGAATCCATGCTGACTGTTCCTGCTCACCACCTTCTCCTTCAAGTGCTTAAAAATGGATTCCTTGAAGATCTACTCCATGATTTTTCCATGAATGCAGTCACATTCACCAATTCCCTCAGCATCCTTGGGTGCATCCCATCTGGCCCCATGGACTTGTGCACATCCAGCTTTTTTAAATAGTCCCTAGCCTGTTTTTTAGCCACAGTTGACTGCTTACCTCCTCCCCAAACTGGGTTGTCAGGTGCAGTGGTCTGGGAGCTGACCTTGCTGTGAAGACTGCAGTAAAAAAGGCATTGAGTACTTCAGCCTTTTCTGCATCCTCTGCCACTAGGTTGCCTCCTCCATTTAGTACAGGATCCACACTTTCACTAATCGTCTTCTTGTTGCTACATACTTGTAGAAACCTTTCTTGTTACCCTTCATGTCCCTTACTAGCTCTAATTCCAATTGTGCTTTGGCCTTCCCAATTTCATCCCTGCATGCCCAAGCAATACTTTTATATTTCACTCTACTTATTTCTCCAAGTTACAGCCAGTTCTCCTGAACTCCTCCCCCCACTCTGACTGGCTTCCCAGGGGATCCTGCCCATGAGTTTGAAGCCTACTTTTCTGAAGTCCAGGGTCCATATTCTGCTGCTTTCCTTCCTTCCTTTCCTCAGGATCCTGAATTCAGTCATCTCATGGTCACAGCTGCCCAAGTTGCCATCTACTAATACATTCCCCACCAATTCTTCCCCATTTGTGGGCAGCAGGTCAAGAAGAGCATGGCACTTAGTTGGTCTCTCCAACACTTGCACCAGGAAGTTGTTCCCAACACGCTCCAAAAACTCCCTGGATTGCCTGTGTACTGCTGTATTGGTTTCACAGCAGGTATCAGGGTGATTGAAGTCTCCCCAGTGTTAGCCTGGCTGTATTGCTTTTAGTTCCAAAAGCTGGCATGCAGACCTAGTTTGACTGCTTTGTGCTAGATTGACTGGAGAAGGTGAGCTACAATGTTCATAGCTAGCTAAGATCATTTCTACCCACCGCTGCATTGTATCATATAGCCCAGGGGTGAGCAATTATTTTGGGCGGAGGGCCGCTTACTGAGTTTTGGGAAGCCATCAAGGTCTGCATGATAGGCAGCCAGGGGCAGATAAATATTAATTTTCTAAATTTTTTAGGGGCCCTGCGGGCTGGATAGAATGGCCTGGCAGGCTGCATCCGGCCCCCGGGCCACATTTTGCCCACCCCTGATATAGCCATACCCTTAAAAAAGCTCAAAAGATTAAGATAGCCTCCTTGCCCTGGTTTAAATGGTTTATCACCTGCTTCACTGGGTCTCTATTACTATTCCCCAATTGATATCCACCTCAAATTTTTAAACTCTCAAATTCCTGCACTACCACCAAATGCCCTTGTTCCAGTTAGGGGCAGCAGGTTCATATCGAATTCCGACCAACACTTTTATGTCATTAATGCTCAAGAGAAAGACATTTCTTTCCCATTCTATAAATGTGTTTATTATGAGTCATGAATTGGAATGTACTAGTTCTACTGCCTCTCTGATTGCATTGATTTTATTTCAGTCTAATAAGACACAGTATTCAAACATACTGAATCTTTCACCCCAACCATTTGACCTTTTAAAAAGCGAGGCCCTTGCAGTCATTGTCCATTGCAAAAGAGTTTTTTATGAGGCAGCAGGGGCATCCCTGTGTCTTCACTGCCTGGAAGCTTCATATTAAAAAATAAATCTTTTTTACACCTTTCATTGAGATCTATACACCTTTCATAAGCTTCCAGTTATTGTGCCTTTTAAAATTAAGAATGGTATGACCCTCTCTCCTGGATTTTATTACAGAAGAAAAAGTGGGGGTCAGTCTTTCTACACTGTTGTTTGTGATAAGAATGACATGAGAGCATTTGAGAATGCACTTCTAAATAACTAGGTCATGAAATGGGTCAACACTCTTAAGCTATTATTGCAGTCATTTAAGATATCCATTTTATTCACTAGTAAAATCAACACTTCTTGCAGTGATATGAAATGGAAATCCATGAGCGTTGCTTTGATTGGGCAACACATTATGTTATGAGTTATTTCAGTCTCAGATTAGATAACGGCCACAAACTTCTGGAAGGTCAATTTAGACTAGCATAAGGAAAAATTTACAGTCCTAGCGTCCAGGGTCTGGAACAGACTCCCTTGCCTGGAGATGGTGAAAGCACCTACTCTGGATTCCTTCAAAAGTGCTTGGATGTTTATCTTGCTGGGATCATTTGACCCCAGCAAACTTTCTGCCTATAGCAGGGGGGCTGGACTCTATGATCTTGTCAGGTCCCTTTCAGCCCCTAATGTCTATGAATCTATTAATCTTTTTTTTTCACAAATTCCTGGGCAGCATGCTGTACTAAGCCATCATTTTATCATATTTTAAATAGTGACTGATCTGCAGATACTCTTCTGTTCAGCAAATATTGTGGTGTTCCCCATTACTTTTATCTGGGAAAAGAAAGGGAATGACAGGCCCTGATCACAGCTATTTCAGGTTTGGGGACTCTCTCTCTCTTCTACAAATGAATGGCACTGTCATGGGCACACACAGGGCCCCCTGGCACTCTAACATATTTCTGACAAACCTTGAACTTTGTTTCCTCCAGAGCTGCCCTCTCATCTCCTTGGTATACCTCAGGTACATCAATGATATCTTCATAATATGGATATGGATACATATTTCCTAATATAGGAAGGAAACTCTAGACTAATTTCAACAGGACTTTAACAATTTCCACCCTTCCATCAAACAAACTATGGAATACTCCATGCAACAAATCATTTTCTAAACACTACAGCAAAGATTGTCAATGACCACTTTACCACCAGATTGTATTAGAAACCAACTCACCACCACAACTACCTTAACACCACCAGCCTTCACCCTAAGCACACTACTAGATCCGTTGTCTACAGCTAAGCAATATATTACAGCTGGATCTCTTCTGATCCCACCAACCAGGAGGAACACCTTAAGGATCTGGAGCAAGGATTCCTACAATTACAATACAGTTACAAAAATGTAGTCACTCAGATCAACAAAGCCAGATTCAGATGTTGCTCTGACCTGCTGCAATTCCAACCCTGGGGCAAGGACACCAGAATCCCTCTGATTGTTTCCTACAGCCCCCAGCTTGAGTGCCTTGGACATGTCATTAATGACCTTCAGTGCTTCTTGGAATAGGATAACGATCTCAAAGTAGCCATGAGGAAAAAACCTGTCCTAGCTTACAGAGAGCTTGCTAACCTGAAACGGCATCTTTCAAGCAATGGGTTACCCAACTCCCATCCTTACCAAGGCATCAGGCCTTGTAATGTACCCAAACATCTGCTGTGCCCCCACATCAATACAAACCAAATCACCACTGGACCAAATCACAAGAAATACAACATCCAAGCTTCATTCACCTGCAACTCTACAAATGTCATATATGCCCTCCCCTGCTTATAATGTATGTCTGCTGTTCAAATTGCTGTCTATAGAATGATCTCTATGTGCAAGAATGAACAAACACTGATCTGACATCAGCTGTAGAAAGATGTAAAGGCCTGTGGCAGAACACTTTAACCCCCCTGGATGCTCCATTGCTGGCCTCAGGATTGCTGTTCTCAGTCAGAACATTTTTTTTTTAACCTCCCTCCACTCCCTTTCCCACCTACCATTCTGAAAACAGCAACAGGCTGGGAGCTCCACAGACAGAAGTTACAGAAGACACTGGTTTGAAACCTTTTCATCTGACCCCTTACGTAATGCGGGTTCAAATTTTCACCTGATCGAACATTTTTTAAGTTGTCTGCAGCCGTGCACTTGTTTGGTCACTGCTATAAACTGCTTCCTATGGCCAGATTGAGTGAAACTTGTCACTTCTGTCTGCACCCAGATTGGCCACAGCAGGTAGGGTGGGGGGAGTCCAAGCAGCAACACCATTGCATTGTTCCTCTGGCAGCGGCTCAAGAAGCTGCTGCAGTGGGTGGAGGCCGTGCTGGTAGGACTGTGGTAGGAGGGGATGTTGGAAGGGCAGGGTTGGCAGTCAAGAGCCCAGTGCTGCCAGTCACTTGCTCTGCCCAGGTCCCAGCCAGGGATCAAGTGCCAAACTCTTGGCAAGCCCAGCTCAGCCCCTGCATGATTGGGTAAGGGGCCAAACTCCCAGTGAGCCCAGCCCCTGCATGATTGAGGCAGGGGCCAAATTCCCACTGAGCCCAGCCCAGCCTCTGCATGATCAGGTATGCTTTATTGATTTAGAGATATTTACTTTATATATTTTATCATGATTTTATAAAGCTTTTAACAGTATGCTGTTGTTACTAAATTATCTGCCCTCCATACCCCTAATTTCACACAATCCTAATATATTTTAATCCATATATACCATGCAAATATAAATTACATATATATAATTTTTATGTATATCAAATACACATACATATATATCTTATATATATTTATAATCTTATTTAGTTAGTCCATATAGGTGCATGTCTACCTACCTTTTAACTGACTGCAGATGAACGTGGCTAACTTCATTGAGGTTGTGTGTTCATCTAGGCCAGGGGTAGGCAATCCCTGGCATCTATGCCAGTGTGTGGCACACAAAGGCGTGTTGTTTGGCATGTGCACCTCAGGATGGATGGTGTGAGAGTCGCAAGGGGCCCAATTCTTGTTGTGGCAGTGCAATCCTGGCCTGTTCCTTGCCATCCATCTCGAGATACATGTGCACCCACCACCAGCAACAAGCCAGGCTGGGGCTCCACAGACCCTGACGCAGCTGCTTGCAGCCTCTCCACTGCCTGCTGTGAGTAGCCCAGGCCCTGTGGGTCTCCTTACTCTCTGCCCCCCCACTTCATTCCCCTATAGCCTGCCTACCCCCTGCCACCTGTCTCCCCTCCCCACACAGCCTCTTCCTCTTCCCCATCCCTACCTCCAACTCCCCTTACTGTTAGTCACAGCTCTGGCTTAATTCTCTCCCAAGTTATGGAGCACTGGAAGTGCAGCCCCTGCTCAGCCATGCAGTAGTGTTGCCGCTGTTGAGTGACTGGGTAGGAAATCGCTTCCATGTGCTCTGTGCCCAGGAGGCACTGAGCCAGAGCCACACCTGACAGTAAGAGCAGGACAGAGAGGGCAGAGGTAGTGGGGATGGCTGGAGGGGGTGCAGACAGATGCTGTGGTTCTAACTCTGGCCCTGACCTGGACTTGGGTCCAGAGTCAGAACCACAGCAGTCACCTCCCCTCCCCCCCCCACACATGTTGTACTTGAATCAAAGATGAGGGGCTTCCCCCCCTCCCCCTACTGGTTTAGGGAAAAAATTCATCTTGGATTTGAGTAAATATGGTATGTACTTAACAGAGCTCTCTTCTATGTAGAATCCAGGGAGGAAAGCAGCACTTAAAACATTTGCATAGATTACAGATGGACATAACAATGCAGACAGTAAATGATAATGGAATGACAAATGTCTGTCAGTGGTATTTTAAAATTTAGGATTATGCATTATCTTTAATTTATTGGATATTTATTATTTACAGATAAGATTACAAGATGGTAATTAGAAAAATATGTTCCCCCTTCCTTAATTAAATTGCATATGCGTTACATGCTCTAATACACTAATATTAAAAATGATTACAAACATTTTTATCAGAAGAGGATCTCGGGGGGATTCCTTCTAGTGCTGGTAATGAAGAATGAATGGTGTTTCCTTTCTTTGCCATTTGTTTCTCAGAAGTGTAGGTGGTGAGTGGAGGAAGCTGGCAGGCTCTAGGAAAAAAGTCCTTGTTTAGCAGAGGATTCAGGAGCCCCTTTGGGGTTTTTCTTTCTTGTTACAAGTTCAAATATTCCTTATTATTTTAATTAGTTTCCATTTCCTAACTTAATGTGTTCTATAGACAGGCAAGGGTAATGGAGTAAAATTCTGCAGAGGCTTGGGAATACTAAATTTGGGCTGAAATACGATTTGCTCACAGAGTACTTCCCTGAAGGGAAGACGATGATGCCCCCATTTTAATTGTATTTATTTTAAATATGGAAGAGACATTATTTTCATTTTCTTCACCTCACATCACCACACTCCAACTCTACCTGTCCTCCCCTGCTTCAGTCCCACAAACTTTTTTTCCTTTCTATCTACCATTTGCTACACTCTAACAAAGGTGTGCTTTATTTCTGATATAGCATTTGCATAATAGAATTGACAGAAAAATAAGGCAAACTTTGGTTTTCATCCCTCTGATTCTACTACCTAATAGGGAGAATAGAATGAATTCTCTGTTAATTTTTTGGAATGTTAGGAGCTTGATAAACTGGCACAAGGAAAAAGAGTAATGTATTTTTAACCAAATTGCATCCAAATATCAGAGCCATACCAAAGCTCATCTCTTGTGAAAGCTGAACCAAAAAGAACTGAACTGCAGGCAATCTGCCTTTTCTTAGAAGAAACAGAAATTGCCATCTTAATCAGAAAAGCAAGTGTCAAATAGTGCAGAACTTATTTTATGGCTAGTAGATAAGCGTATGCATATGCGGGCAAGAAACTGCTTTGCTTCAAATTGGAGAGAGGTGTTTTCATTAATGCTCTTTTACCCTACATATCAATGTATGTTATTTATATAAGGAAACTTAATTGGGTCTCCTATCAAAAGTTAGACAAGAAGGGAAAAAGTCTTCCTTTCATTAGGTGCATTTAGGCTGCTGCAGCCAAGATAGTATTCCTCTCATTGCAAGCTTTCGCAGAAACACTGAAGCTGTCCAGTAGGGCTGCCCCACAACCATCACAATTCCTCATGTCAGATGAAGAGATAAAGCAGCACATATTCGGGATAATGAGGAGCAGGTTCAGAGCACACCAGATCCCTGCTGTCCTGGTCAGCATTGTCACCCATACACAGCTCCATGGCTTGCCTAAATTACAAACCCATATTCAGAAGGACACAAAGCCACCTTAACCATCCTTCCAGGAGGTACAGTACAGTGTCAGAGAGAGTCTGACTGAAAAGAAAGTGTATAACAGGAGGGGAAAAAACCTAAAAAGAGATGCTTCAAATACTGTAGCTGAACAATAAGTGGGTGTGTAGAGAAGTGACATTGTGTCTGTCATACTCAAGTAGTCAGCACTCATACTAAAAATAGATTTTATGTTTATAGACCAAAAAATTATCTGAACGATATATGAAGTTCACAGTGATAATCCTAAAGTTAGCATGTCTTCCTCTGTGAACTGTTTTGTAGATCTAACTGATGTCTCGTAGCTCAAAAGTAGTTACAAAAATCTTTTACTATATAAAACACATGAGAGATATAACAGATTCCTGTGACTGCATCCGGGGGATAGAGGTCAAAGGTGTGACTTGAAGCAGGTTGCTTAGTACGTCTTGTAATTTAAATTAAAAACATATGGGGAAAGTATCTTTCAATACTTTAATTAAAAACTGCACCAATTGGAAACTCTTCAGAAGAGTACACAAAATTAGAAGCAATGCAGAGCACTTATAATGTTAAGGAAGTTCTTATTAAGCTATTGAGTGGAAAAATCATGTGGTAAAGAAAATTAGCCAGAAGAACCTTTTATGAAAAGGGTAACAAAGCGGATAAGATACTTGCTTATCTCCTTAGGAGAGCTCATATGAAAGCAATTTGTCAAATAAGAGCTGAAAAGGAGTGTGATAAGAGACCCTAGATCTATTAACTCTGCTTTTCTGAATTTCTAAACCTATTGTGTCATATCACATCACAGTGTTGAGTGAATAAAATAATATATATATTTTAAAAATGAAACTGCCGTTTATGTCAAAATATGCAATCAGATTACAGGAGCCAATACCTCAGGCGGAGACTGGAATGCCTACAATTTTTAAAACTTTAAAAAAGAACGTTTCCCTTGGTTGGAATTTTAGAACAAGATAGTTCCCTAGGAAGCATAGAGAGAGCCCAAAGGCACTGTAGTAGAGGGGATAAAAAGAATACATTCATAGTTTTTAAAGATGGTTGAAAAACTGGAGGAGGGGGGAGGGTTCCCCTCATCAAATTCATTATCCTAGAAATCAAAAGGTGCCAAAGGAATGTGTTGATTATGATTACATTTTACATGGAAGAAATCCAAATGAATCATTTTGACTTTTTCATTTCTACTTTAGTGCTTGTTTTACTTCATTTAACTTTGATAGTATTTTAAACTATTATATTTTTAATATGAATAAATATTACATTTTTTATTGCCTTAATATTATCAACCTGAAACATTTTGATGGTTTTCAATAGGTATTTTTCAAATTACTGTTTCACATGAGATTTCGAATGTCAGCTTTTTATTCCAGTGTAGAGCAAAACCCAGTTTTGAAATATCAGGATTTCCTGAGGAAATGGTCTTCAATGTATGGTTTTATTGATATATTTCTCTTCGGTGTTAATTTTAATATTTACAATTAAAATACAGGCAACAAACAGAATAACCACATGTTGGATTTATAAAAAAACAGACAGGCTTTATTACTGAAAGTAAACCTGCAGGTAATCTATTCTGCCTAACGGACAAGACCTTGACTTCTCATCTTGATGTCTAAAAGGCTTTTGAACTAGATTAAAAGGAAATTTTAATAGATTATTTTGAAGAATGTGGATTCCCCACAAATTAGGACATAATTGATGAGTTTTACACTTAACTCTAAAATCTAGTACTATGGATATGACCAAGGATTGGGATTTAAATGACCTGAGTTCATTATGTGGTTCACAGTGAACTGTGTGATCTTGGGGAAATCATTTAGTGGAGACTGTGGCTCAATCTTCACTCCTTAAACTGAGATAAAACTATGATACTTCCTGAGAGTGTTGTGAGGCTGTAATCTCATGATGTTTTTGATGAGCCTAAATGTTCTGGTAGCAAGAGATACAGAATTTAGGAAAAAAACTGAAGAACAAGAAACGCTTATTATGTTTTCCATACCAATAGAACCACTTACTGGACTCTTGGGCTCTCTACTCAAGCAAATCTTCTATGATTGATGCAGGAATTTCTGAGTGGGGTTCTGTAACCTTTCTCAGGCAGAAGGTCAGACTAGATAATCCTAATAGTCCCCTCTTGCCTTAAAATCTATTAATATTACAGAACCCCCAATTAAAACCTAACCAAATGTCTGTAAATCTGTAATGAATATTTCCTACAACACCTTTAGCCTCAGTACTTCCATTTCTTCATCTGGTGTTGTAATTAGCTTTAGTAAAGTGTCAGCTTGTGAAGTAAATGGGAAAAAAAATAGAGCTGTTTATATACTAATAAATAAAAGTACAGGAAATGCAAAACTTCATTAATTTCATCTGGGTCTCTACAAAAATAGAATATGTACTTGTATATATAACTGATAAAATATACTGAATTTACAGCCAAGATCAGGATCTTGCCATCTGCTGTCCTCATCACATCCTGGTCAGTGGTGATGCATAGTGTGTTCATGCGGGTGCACATGCACCCCCTGAGAGTGCTGGTGTACTCCCTGACAGCAGCATTCCCTGCTTAGGTGATGGACAGGGGGGCAGGTGAAAGCACTGGTGCCCACCCAGAGAGCACCATCTGGGGAGTGGGGGCACCAAGAGAAGCGATTGTTGTGGTCCCCCCATGGCCGATCGCCAGTCTGGAAGTGCCAGTGGGGAGCCTGGCAGTGCCAGTGGGGTGCCACTGGCACTTCCGTGTCCACATTATTGGCCGAAAGGGACCCCCCCACCCCCGGTTGCTGACTGGCCGCTGGGGGGGGTCAAGTGCCTCCCCTGACTCAGGAGGCACCAGTCGCCCATAATCTTTGTAGTGCTGCCATGACTGCTTATTTGTCAGAGTTACCCTTGCTTATTTCACAGCTAACCTTCCCTGAAGATCATTCCACTATCTGCCACCTGTGGACATGCTGAGTATCAGTACAGATCTTCCCCACAAGGATCTGCCATACTCAGGATCTCTTGGGTGCAAACAGAGGAGGGGGGGAGGGGATTAAAAAAAAATTCCTTCACTCTGAAGTCACTTCTGTGCCACTTCATGACTGACATAGCTTGGAGTTTGCTTTACTCTGTGATTTTAATCTAAAGTATTCAGAGCCCTACTTTCCCTAGCCATGCCACTCCCCTCCACAGCATGCGGGGAGAGGAGGAACTTGGTTATGATACAGCTGTACCATCTTGGAACCACCTCAGGTCAAGGAAACGCAGAACTTGAACAATCCAGCTGACTATTGCTCACTCCGGCCACTGCAGTGAAAATGATCCACACAAAAGTAAATAAACAGACCCCACGAGCCTCACTTGTGTGCCCTACTGCAGCATTTCGAAAGAAAAGCCAGAACCTAGAGTAAATTCTACTTAAGTCGTCTGTATGGCTAAGGTAGAGAATGTATGAACAGGTTGAAATTGTAACTTATGTTTCCACATGACTTTCTTTTGAGTAAAGTGAAAGACTGAAAGTAGGTGGAAGACTGAAAATCCTCTTGTAGGCTTTTTAAAAGGCAGTGTTGGACATACTGTGTTCATACAGAAGTCACTGAGGGTCTCATCATTCCAACAACATCACTTAATTATAACACTTCCAAGGATATAGACTTTAATGAAGAAATGGGAATAACCACAGTTACTCCAGGTACCAAATGTAAATTCTTACTCCAGTGCTTAATGGAATTGGGTAAAATAAGCTACAGTGTGAATTTCAGCTACTACATGGTATTTCCCTGTTCTCACGTTCTTATCTTACACTCAGTACAAGATACATTACCTCAAAATGTGACACAACAATATTTATTATCTGTTTGAAAATAAATAAAATACAATGAATCATATAAGAAACAGGAAGGAATGTTTAGTTTTCCTTATATTTCCATTTATTTCTGAAAAAAAATATGAAACTTGTGGAATACCTGGTAAAGAAGCAGCCTTATTCCTTGGCACTCAAGAAATTACAGAAATAATATATTAACTCTTACATAGTTTCAATAAAATAATTTAATTGAATTACAATGATAAGCAGAAAACATTTTTACTACTAAGTGTAAGAGGAAGCACAAACTGAAAAAAATCAATTCTATACTTTTCCGCATTTTTACAGTAAGCTGTGACAATTTTCCCAGAATTGCTTGTTTTAATACAAATATTTTTGTCAAAGACCCACAACTATTTTGTTTTCAAAAACCAAGAACAGGTTATATTTCCTTCTTTACAGGAAAAAAGGTAAAAAGGAAAATATATTTTTAGCTGAAAAACAAACAAAAACTATTTTTAATAAAGATAATTACTAATTTCAGACAGAGTTTGAAATATTTCATGGAAAAAGTAAAACATTTTACTATTTTACTATGTTATACCCTTATATATTGGTAAACACATTCAAGATTAGGTCCACAAAAATATGCAATACTGGGGGAATACATCACAGATGTACTAAGGAAAGTAATTTGGAATGTACCATTGTAGATGTAATAAAATTGCAGAATTATTGTTAGACAAATATAAATATTTCCAAAAATATTATTGGAATAAGTAATAGTATATTTTTCCCACGATGTCATACTTGGACATTACATAATACACAAATAAGCAGTGCAAAATTCACAAACATTTGTAAATATGTTATTTCTAATACCAAACCTACTATTGTAAGACTAAACTTACTGCTCTACAATTTTAGACTTTTGAACTTAGCACCTCAGTTGGTGTAATCAGTACTGTCCCCCAGAGTCACCAATTTTCCCTAGCTGAGAAACCAACCTATTATCTCTACCTCTTAAAAAGGGTATGTGGAGGAGAAGACTAAACCAATCCCCCTACGCCACCTAAGACCTTAAAGAACACATCAATTTGTAACTATCTGCACAATTTAAGACCATTTATACATGCTTGACTTGAATCCATCATGAATACCAAGGCAGTACATCATGTAGTAAATATGGACTGTTGGATTCATTTTCTTTCCAAACAAATCAAAGACCCTTAGAAGTATGCGAGTTCTTTTCTGAAGTACTGGGATCCTCACGGTAAACTGAGTTTAAGTTTATAAAACTAAATTATATTTTATGCCTTCTGTAATTAGTAGAAAAGCCCTCATTGACATTAGTGGATTTAGATTCATTAATGTAACACAAATCCCTATATTACAAACGCTTAAGACATTTCTTATTAAATTCTTAAGTCGTTTAGTAGGTATCAAGAATAATATTATTATATAAGGTAGTCTGAAACCCCTATAAAATGCATATCACTCTCTATGAAACTTTACAAGTTTTTAAGAATAATTTCTGTGAAGCCCTATAGGTTTCATCCCTATAAAATGCTATGAGGTTACTTGATAAGGGAAGAATACCAAGCATTTTTGAGATTTTGTAATCAGATCAAGTTCAGCAGCAGAGGACTTGAGTAATGTGTGTTTTAAGTATCTCATAAAATAAAAACTCTTACATCTCAGTGTACAGCTTGGAAGAATTCTGTATTATATTGATGTCTCTAATCTCCTGTATACTTGATATCTTACATCTCCTATGCCTCTAATCTACTGCATTCCTGATAACTATGTCTTATTGTTTATCCCGGGAGACATTATTAGTGCTGTGTTGTTTTTATTCCTGTTTCATAAAATATAATAAAGTGTAAAAAAAAATAAAAAATCAACTCAGTAGCAAAAAGGGGGGGGAAGAGATTTGCTTGTTTTTATGCCTCAGAAATTGAAGTATTACTTAGAAAAAAGTGTAGGTGGATAAATATTTAACGGAAAAATCAGGATAGTGCTAATACTATATTGCAGATAAGTTTAGTGTAGAAAGTTTACAGATTGAGCCAGGCACTTGCAGCTGAAAAGACTATCTTTGTGATTACTTTGTCATCCCGACAGGGTTTGAAAGGAGACCTGACTGCTGTGTAGGTTGCTTGTATGTATTGCAGATATCTGGTAGTATAAGACTTCTTGACATCAGTGATGGAGACAGCAGGATTTAGTGCCCAGGCTGGAACTTAGAAGTAGTGGTCTCAGTAAAAGGTGGCCTCCTTGAAGTAGAGGTAGACCAAAACTTGTAATGGTTCTTGCACTGGGGTTGAAGGCTTGTGGTATATTAGGAGCTAGAACCCCGAAGTGATCCTTGCCAGCCAAGTGCAGATTAGAACTGCACCAGGACTCAAGCTGGCTCTGGGGACTACAGAAGTGTTCAAACAGCTCCTTGGGTCCCTGGAGCCAGCCAATGATCAGCCGATTGTCAGGCAACCAACCTGCTTGGGATCATGGTCCTAGGCTCCCCCTGCACTGGCAATATGGTGTGATTGAAATGTGATGTTGGATCCCACAATTGCACTGCCTGCCACACAGATCTTATCATACCTATCATACCTTTAACTGTATGTCTGCCAGGGGCCTATGGCCATCTGTACATGAAACGAGAGGCATGTGTGCATGACACTTCAAAGCAAGCTAAATGCTTTTGCACCGCTTTAATGGTGTTGGTGTTTGCCTGGGTAGCGTATTGCACATTAATTCCAGTCACTGTAGAAAATTCAGCAGCGTAATGCACCTTAAGACTTGGGGTGCAGCAAACTAAAACTCCTTCCAAGTTTTAGTTTGCTGCCCCTACAGCCACGGAGTGAAGCACCAGGCTCCGTGCAGTTCCACAGCCCTGCAGGAAGCCTGGCAGCAGCCTGGGAAAGCAGGCTCTGCCCAAAAAAAGCAGGGAGCTTGATCTTTCCCCCCCCCCCCCGCGCCTCCCTGCATGCCTGAGCTGTGGGGGGGCGCCCTCTGTGGCTACAGCGCTCCCCAGGACCACCTGAGCCAGGTGCCTGCAAGTGGGTGCCACCTGGGGGAGGCTGCTGCTGCCACAGAGGGAAGCACCAGGCCCCCCCCACAGCCCAGGGATCACTTCCCTCACCAGCATCTCACCCTCCCCTCCCCGCTATAGAGGCAGGGAAGTAAGCAGGATGTGTGCATGACACGGGGGCGTTAATCAGCCCTAAATTGAAGTTCTGTTTTTCAAAACCCATCACTTCAATTTAGGGCCCGCATTTTGTCTACACGCCCTATTTTACTCAGTGCTTTTGCAGCCTCAGAGATAGGAGTTGTGATACAGTAAAGCTACATACTGCATAGTACTATCCTAGGACCTGAAAATCTTAGAGATATTGTCTTGACAAGATGAGGCTTTGAGCCTAACTAGGCTAAGCTTGGCAATTAGGTATGCTTGGCATGAGTAAATATCCAAGGCAGAAGCATGATCATATGATATCCTGGAAATGTGCTTTAATGATAATCAAGTAACTGAAAGTATGTGCAGTAGTCATGCCTGGCATATTTTAAGAAGGATTTTAGGAACTGAATGGGGTTAAAACCAGAAAGAGTGACCACATACATGGGCAACTGGTGCCTCCCAAGTCTAGGCGGGGCACCAGATCACCAACAAGGGGGAGCGGACCCCGAGTGGCCGATCGACAAACCAGTGGCAAAACCAGTGAATCCAGTGGCACTTCATTTCGCAGCTGGTGCTTCCAGGGGGTGCACAGCCAATCTCAGGGGGTGCACATGCACCTGCATGCACCACCTACACCTTGCCAATGCACATAGATGTCACAGTAATGCATAACACAGATGAAAATTAGACAGTTTTCATTACAGAGTAACTCAGAACTAACCGGTGAAAGAATAGGGGGAATTAATAAGTAGAGGACTGGATCAGAAGCAGTTCCGGAATTTCATAAAAGAGGGATGGAAGAGGAGCAACTGGGGCTGCAGGGGTGGCTGCATCATATGCTCCCAGCCTCTCACTTCACCCACTGGACCAAATAGACTGCACTATGAGAGCAGCAGTTAGGGAAACGTTTTAATCCCCAAAGCAGGTAAGAATTCCCACTCTCCTCCTCCCCCACTCCCCAACCATCTGTGACTGTCCCCACTACCTGGAGGTGAGGGGAGCTCCAGAGCTGCTCCACCTAGGAGGCAGAGGGGCTGGGTTAAGCATGAGACAGCAGCAGCATCAGGCAGGCACGTTCTCCCCCTCTGCCTGCTTCTGGGCTGGTAAAGGACACCCAGGGGGACCATGCAGATAGGGAGAACCTGCCATCCTCCACCACTGCTGTCCCAGACTGAGCTCAGCCCCTCCCGCAGCCTGGCTGGAGCAGTAAAGGAGTTCCTCTTGCTCTCAGAACCATGGGGACAGTGGCAGCAGCAGGTTGGTGCGGGGAGGAAGGGAGGTGCCTTTGATCACAGAGGGGAAGTGGAGGGATTCATATCTTCTTCAGAGACTTAAAAAAGTCTCCAGCTGCTGCTCTTACTGCATGGTCAGAAGGAGGGATGCAGCTGCACCACTACAGACCCTCTGGGTTGGATGTTTGTATATAAGGAAGTGATGGATATGTAAATAGAGGGTATAAAGGATGAATTTCTGAAAGAGGCTGGGGGAAATCAGATGGAAAAATACTTGACTGTACCTGTCCTGGCATCCAGCAAACACCAGCTCTCTCCAGTACAACTATGATTAATGCTAGATACTTTGCTTGCTTTGTCCTTATATCTTCCTTGCCTCTTCAATCAGTACTTTTAGTTTTACTATTTTTACTCTTAATGAGGTCCCCTCTAGACATTCAGGTATAGGTATGATAGGATCGGGTGCATGATCTACACAATCATGCCTCCTGCCATGCCAGACATGCATGGCAGGAGACATGATTGTGTGATCTAGCATCACATCCAACTACACTTTATTCCTGGTGGCAGGGGAGCCTGGAAGCCCAGTTGACAGGGCTCCCAGCCATGGGGTTATACCTTGCTTCACATGCAAATTAAAGATGGATAGCAACGAGCTATAAAGTTATTACACATTTTCCAGTTCTAATTTTATAGCTGGATGGACATTTTTATGGCATGATAATTAATTTGCACATGTAGCCACTTTAAATTAATTGCATAGTTAACTATTTAATTGCATAATACATGTAACATGTAGAGGGGGCTTAAGTTTGAGTGTAACTGGGGTGGTGAAACCACAGCCCATGAGCCCCATGTGGTTCCTGTGCAATTTAAATGTGGTTCCTAAAGAAAGACTAGTAGTTAAATAAAAAACAATTCTTGTCTCACTGCTTTATGATTTTCTATGTTTTTATTTTCTTTAGTTCTCGTTTCTTCTTTATTCTAGGAAGTTATTTAGTGCCAATTTTTTACTTGAGCTGAAGCACTGTGCGTACATCATTCAATCAGGAGCACATGCATCTGAAAATGTTATATGTCTTTTGGCCATGTCACAATTTTGGTTTGCAGCTAGAAGGCTTAGAAAACTTGACCATCCCAGGTGTATAAGATATAATTACTTTCAATGTGCCTGACTTCAGGTTCTTCCTGCCCTGTGTAATGTACCTCAAGCTGTATCAGAAATGGAAGAATCTGCTCAGCCCTCAGTACTGTATAGTTAATTCTTTTAAAAAGTAAAGCTGTACTTTTTCTAAATTGTATTGGATCCACGTGTTATTTATGAGGTAAAATCGTTGGGTCAGGGGCCTCTTATTGTTATGGCTCAGTTCACTCATTATTTAGTAGCGTGGACACTGACAGCACCCTATTAATATTAGGCTATAAATTAAGAGTATTTGCAGAATAACTCATCATTCTCATCTGCCTGTATAAATGATTAAAGCTTCTGCCCACTCTTGTGTATTTAATTTAAGAAAACAAGCAATTCCCTTACAGTTTGGTTAATGCTGTGTAGGTTGATTCAAGTAGTATGATTTTATTGCAAATGGTGTTGTAATAAGAAAAAAAAACCTTATGTTGCAGTAAAATCATGTTTGTTAAAACCAAATTTACAGACCTACTACTTACACTGCATAAGGAGTACTTTTGTTGACTTGATCAAAAATACTTTAAAGTGAAGGTGAAAGATAACAGCTTAGAATTTGAGAGAGCTGTTAATTGTGTGACGAGAGCAACAGTCTACCCATCTAAAACAGGTATGCCTGTGTGTTTTCCCCTCTTTCATACTCTTTCCTGTCACTTGCAGATCATTATATTTCTGTATTGCCTATGGCTCAGGAGTCAAAAGAAATAGAGGAGATGGTAATCTGTAAGTGTAGCAAGGTGGAAGCAGAAAAATAATAGCTGCCTATATACCACTGTATAGGAAGAGCTCTTCTAAATCCCCTCATTTACGATGGTCACCCTTGTTTAAATACTGTCAGTAAAGGTGGTGGAAGCTGGTACAGACAAGTATTTCCAGGAGTGAGAAAATGTCTAGAGAACACTCCATCTCTACCTATTAGCAAGATACCCAGCCCACTGAACTATTTCTTTATTTTAGTATTTTGAGACAGAATTCAGAACTAAACCTACCAAACTAAAGTCAATAAATAGAGAAAATGAGAATTACTTTGTTCTATTCATCCTCCAATAAAATCACTGTACTTATATTAGTTACTGAATAGCTGAGGAAGAGCCAGAAGCAGCTTTTCTTTTTTTAATATCCATGTTCTTTTAAAGTGTGATCCCAGTGAGAGGGCATTAATAAAGCAGCTA
>NW_005842019.1:1348987-1363151 GCF_000455745.1 Alligator sinensis | reverse complement strand
CAGCAGGAAATTCCTGTGTACCTGCAGACTTTTTCTCATTAATGTTTCCTTGATCTTTTCATTCTGAAATAGGGTGCCTTATGTATATCTGTCATTTCTCAGAGATCCTTACCAAGTCCTGAGATTGCCACAGAAAATGCTTTACATGTTAATCAGTTGACCTGTCATCAGCTTCCCTCCCTTCATCCAAACTGCCAAAATAAGGTATTACTTTTAAAATTACCTTAAAGCCTGAATGCTAACAATTTGTTTGGTTTCTCTCTTTCTTCGCAGGGGAAGTATATTAGATGGAAAACCATATATTAAGCATCTGTATACAAAACAATATCAATAGGCATTTTTCATGCAAAGGCTTTGTTTTTTTGCCAAACAACTTTATCTTGGTGGTTATATGTGAGATACGCAGCTAAGTGAACACCGAGCAGATTTAATTCATTCTTTCTTGCCCTCTTTAATGGTTTGCTGCAGACACATTAAGCAAATTACAGACCCTCCCAGGTACTGTGACTTTTAAATGTACCACTGCATAGTGCAGCTGCTAGATATGTCTTGCACATCATTACTTTCTTCGATTTAGCCCTTTTCACTTTTTTGGGAAAGAACAAAGCCTTAATATTGTAAAAGGAAAAAATCCAGCCTCCATCAATACTCATCATTTATATAGTGCTGTTTATCCTCAAAGGACTTAGCCACAATTAACTAATTAATCCAACAAATAACATTGTCAGACACTTTATCTTGTGGGAGAATTGGCTAGCGGTAAAATTTTCTGGAACACCTAAGTGACTTTGGAACTTAAATCACTTTTGGAAAGAGACTTAGGGCCAGATAGTCAAGATATAAATAGATGCTTAGTGGGGGTTTTAAAACACCTACCCATGTTATTTGCCTAAGTGCTTTGGAAAATTGTATTAAGTGCATATCTGCATCTTCAGGTATATAGTCTTGCTGCTGTACTCTGCTGACCACTATGTGGTTCATGATGAATAGGTTATGTAACAGCCCTCTGGATTTTGAGCTTTAGTCTTCATGCTGTTAATGCGGCCCCCTTGAGCCTTGGTTTTCATGCTTTTTTCAAGCATGGAATTGACCTTAAATGTGGCATTGACTGTGCTGTATGTGACAGGATTCCCTGATTTTTTTTTTACGGTACTGAGTAGAACTTGAACTCAAGATCCTTTATCAGCTCTTCTCAGAGACTGTTGCTCTTCTGGGCAACTGTCTGTCAATTCTCTTTTCTCTCTCTGCCTTCCATCATCCGCCACAAAAAAAACCAAACTTAAATGCAATAAAGAAAGCAACAGATTAGGGGGAAAAAAGACAGCTTCATCAAAACCAGAGAATTTTTTTTTTTTTACTAAGCTCTAACTTATGATTGCAAGTGAAGAGCTACCATTTTTCCAGTTAAAAGAATACAGATAGCTTATGTTAATTGGATACCTCATATTGGCAAGGTCCTTGCTGGTCATTATTAGTCTGTCAATCACAGACTGCTACATGGATCAGAAAGATTTTCTCTACCTGTTTAAGTGTCTTTCTTCACCCTTTCTTTCTCTCTCTCTCTCCAATTTATACCAATATGTTTTTGAAGGGAAAGCTGTACTCACTCTCATCAAATAAGGAGTGAATGAATTTATCATAATATTCTCTTCTGATTATTTGCATAATACATGTTCAGATGCTGTGGTGATGGTTCACTTCGGGTATGTACAAAGGTTCACCTCACCCAGTTTACAATTGCATGACTTTACGCTGTATGATAGTACACTGGGATCAGTGTGTACAGGCATTCGCAGGTGCTGGAAGCCACATGGGGAACCCAGTGTAAGTAACTTGGGCTTGGGGAAGAGACAGGTGGGATGAGAAGTGCTAGTAGGTCTGGGAGGGGTTTGATGGGATTGGGAGGGGGCTAGTGCGGGGCCTGGTATTGATGGGTCCATGGTAGGTGAGGTTGTCTGTCCACAGGTAGAGGAGTCAGAGAGCTAAAAATAGCCTGCTTAGGGTCAGGGTGGGGAGGTAGGAAAATCACAGCCCCAAGGTAGCCATTCACTGGATCAGGTTAACCCATTCCTGATCTACGTTAATTCACCTACTCAGGTGAACTACCTGCCATTTTGGCCCAATTTTAATCCCCTGAATATCTACACAGATTGGCATCTACATCAGCCTAACTCTAGTTATGTCCATCTAAATATAACATCCATATGTACCCTTTAGTAGCTAGCTTAGAAGCAGGCTCTACTATCTCTTTGCATGTTTGCAGTCAGGCCCTGGGGGGCAGCCATGTCACCCACTGGCAGCTGCCTGGATCCTGCCTGGATCCCTCTGGCTTCTTATGGTCCCAACCTGTTGTCTGCCACACCTTGATGTTAAAGTAAAGTGAGGAGGCTGCCTCAGAGGCCAGTAAGCTTGTGGTTCTATTTGTCCCTTAGCCCCACAGTTTTTCTGTCTCCAAGGAATTGACCTGGAGGGGCTCGCCCCAGCCCCCAACATGGCACTTGGCCCTTTGTGCTTTAAATCTTTGTCTGACCTTCACCTTCTGGCTTTGGCTGTCGTGCTCAGGCTTCAGACCCTTCACCCTCCAGTCTCGTCCACTCAGGATTCTGGCCCCTCAGCCTCCAGTCTCACCTGCTCAGGCTCCAGGCTTGTGCCCTCAGTCTTTGCGGCTTCAGACCCTCTCTTAGCCTCCTGTCCTCACTAGGGTCTGGGCCCATGCCCACAGTCTATGTCATTCCAGGTTCAGATCCTTGGTTTGCAGCCTGGGCCTCCTACAATGCTAGCTGTGCACCCTTAGGAACTGCCTGCACCTTCCAAGTCTCCTTTCACAGCCATTCCTAGTCATCCAGTTTAAAACACGAACACAGGTCTGAGCCACAATTGCTTTCAAGGTAAAATCCTTTTCCCCAGCCTGGGGCTGCGTCATTCCATGGTAACAAATAAATGTATATAAAAAAATTGAGATTCAGTGTTGCTTGTTGCTGGGCTTCCTTGCAGCTCTCCCAGGGTATGGAGTTCCTTTACTTTGGCAGGACAGAGCCAGCCCTCCTCTTCCACCATGGTTCTTGCCTTATCAAGCCTGTAGCCATCTACAGGGTCACCTGATCCACTACTTCTGCCCCAGGCATGTCAGTCACCAGCCTGATGACACTGTCTGCACCTAGGGCAAGCAGATATCTTCTTAAAGGGCTCTCTGCCCCTACTACTCCCTCCAGGGACCTGACACCAGCTTGTTGCTCTCTAGCTCTCTTCTCTTCTGTAATGGGGTAGGGGCCCTATTACAATATTGCAATTTCATTTGTCATTGCATCTCATTGTATGGCATCCTGTTTTCATGAATAATTCTGGTACGATTGTTTTTCCTGTTCCTTCCCAAATTAATTTAAAATGTTTCTTCCAGCCCCTGGGGAAACTACAAATGCCTTCTGAGTACAAACTAAGCTTTATTTGCATAATATTGGTCCTCCACCAGAGTGTGTGTAGGTTTCTTGGCTTAATTGTAAAGCCAAAGGTCAGTTTCTTCCAATTACAGACTTAAAATTGCTGCAGTTGTACCTTCTGAAAGTCATACTTTTTAGTATTGCCATATAAAATATGGCTTTGACATATCTCATCTTTTATAGCTGCCCAGCAAAGAAGTCAACATAACCAGAGCAATTCCATTGGCATCACATTGTTTAGAAAAGAAGCAAGATGTGTCAGGATTTGAGAGAGCCTCCTGCAGGTGCAGACAGGATGTGAGATTACCTTAATACAATCAACTTCTTCCAAACATCAAATGGAAATTGATGTTCATGAAGCATGGGATTAATAGGTTCACAGTTTATTTCTTGAGTGTGAGAGGCTGCTGTCCCTGATAATTTAACTTCAAGAGATAATACCTCATTAAAGTGGATAGAACTGGTTCTTCCCACTTGGCATAATGCTGTTCTTTCAGTCTGTCCAAAAGTAAATCCTGCTCCGGTGTACCGTGATAGTAGCTTCAAAACAAGGGAATTTCATTATGTTTTCTGAGTGGGGAAACTCACAATATGGTTCCCATCTGAGTTCCTATAGTATGGGTTAATACCTTCAGCTGTTTTCTGATCTCTTCTATAATTTTATTTTTTTTCCTTTCCTGATTTCTTTTGTGCTTGTTTTAATGCTCATGATAAGTTAAAGAAAAGTGGATCGTTTCTAGACTTCCACTTTTGTGCAATGAGCCATAGGAAAAACAATCATAACCTTGTATTTATATGCAGAACTCTGTGCAACCCAAAAACTTTGACTAATCCTATGGTTCCTCATGGTATAAGTTTCACAGGGGAAAGACTAATTAAGCACAGATTCTCTTTGATGCAGAAACTAAATGTATTATAACCTACTACCCCAGAGGATGCCCAAGGTGCTTAATTATATACAGTACAAAGGGCACAATCATATCCTGGAATGGAAGAACAGTAACTATTAAGCATTCCACATAAGAGATTGAGGGGGAATTTTTGATCATGAACTCTGGAGTAAAATCCCCCTTTTTTTTTTTTTTTTTTAAAGGGGAGGGGGGTGTAATGTCCAGGCAAAGCCAAAGGAACTGTTTGCTATCAGGTCTCATTTGAAAGGCCCCATATATAGTAAACCACTTGGAATTCATTTATCTGCTTTAGAAGGATGAGGGGCTCAGTCGACTTTACCAGATTGCTTCCTTACAGCTTCTGTTTAGAATACTGCCTGATAAGCGGATCTTCACTTATTCTGATCGGGCTTCAGACAAACCCTGAAATTATCTCTTGTGATAAAATATATGCATCTGCCATTGAAAGTAACTGATATATGAGACCAATTTGCAAAGCTCAGAGTCACTCCAGTTGTGGCCATAAATAGTGAATAATGATTTTTTTCCTTTTTTCCTTATTTGTAAATCCTTGATGCTGCTTTTGCTAATGATGCATATATCCTTTTTACTATCCACTTGATGTGTGAGTAAACACATCAGGGAGTTCAAAAATAAATTACTCCTAATCCCATATCAAGAAACCAGCCAGGTCAATATAAAATGTACCCAGCTTAATCTTCACTTAAAGCCAGTTCTTAACCCTTTCCAAGTTATAATTCTCAGTCTCAGCCACCAACCACTCAAAACCTGTCATCCTTGAATAGGTTTCAGAAACTACTTTATGGATCGTCTGATACTTCAGAGGACCACAGGATGGGTTTAGAGGCAAGCAAAAATCTGAGAAGTGCAAATATATAAGCAGATTCACTTTCCCTGGGAAAGAAATTAAAGGCAGATGGGAACCTGGAAGTACCCAAAAGCTCTTGTAGGCCATGACTACAGAAAAAAGAATGGAACAAAAATGTGAAACCAAAGTTGAAGGGGTTCAGTTTAATGACTTTGGTTTGGTTTCCTTTCCAGCATCCTAAATGTTCTTTCTAGAAATAGTGAATGTAGAAAAGGCCCAGTGTACCATTAGTATTAGGTGAGTGGCATTCAGCATTGAGAGAATCTCAACAGGAGGGACAAGTTTGAACTGAACAATCCTTTTAGGGATCATGGGTTTATTTTACAGTTTTGCAACCAAAATGACTGCTACCTTAGTATTTGGTCACAGTCTCTTCAAGCAGTTTCACAGCGTTTAAACCTCAAAACAGATACTGTTAACAGGACAGCTACTATATTTCCAAAGTTCCCTGCCCTGTTTTATACTCAAAGGCAGCTCTATACAGTTTCCCAGGATGCTGAAACCTTTCCACTCCCTTTAAAACCTGGTCTGATTTTAGAAGTTTCTATGTCAGAGAGACATCAGATAAGAGTGGGCAGTAAAAAACACACTCTTAATTGAAAAAGCTGTGCTGTAGACACAGTTTGCAGTAGCAAAAGAAGTCCTTTTGCTAGTAGTGAGTGTTTAATTTGGGGAGCTGGTATAAACTATACTGGCAAAATAGGTGCATCTCCATTAAGCAGGTTTTGTTCACTTTTAATTGTGTTTAATTGTGGCAATTTAGGCTGTATATTCATAAACATCATTTATTGACGTAGGGAGACAAGGTTGTTTGGGTAAATGTGATATCATCTATTAGACCAACTGAATAGTTGGAAAAAATGTTCTTTGCAAGCAGTTGGGCAGAGGCACACTTCCTCAGGTGTAGGGAGAGTCAGCTGGTCTTTGTCTTCTTGCTAGGGTCCAAATAGAAAATTAAGCCAATTTATGCAAAATGCATATCTGTGAGAGTGCAAATATGTGGCAGGGAAGATCAGACAGGATAGGAGTTAATAGGTGTGAGACAGGTTGGTGGGGGGGAGGAAGGAAACAAAAGAGGGAAATGTCAACAGGTGATAAAATGCAGCTGGGAAAATATAGAGAGGTTACATGGGGTTATTGAATGGCAGGCAGGTAGGCTTTCAAGGCTTTTATACATAAGAGAAAGAGTAATTTATTGAATTAAATCATCCAGATGAAATTAGGACAGATCTTAAAAGAGTTCAGTTACTCTCTAATGACTAAGTAGAGAGGACTTGCTGATAGATTTCCAGGAATAAGAGCTTTTGAAATGTCCAACAGCTGTTATTTCTTGGACATGTAGAAGAACTTGAATGCTTTCTAATCAATCTGGGAAATGTAGTGAGTTCGATTCACAAGAGTTTTACTTTTTAATTCAAGCATTGTGTTTTTCTATTACTTTCCCTGTTCTTCTCTCTCCAGCCTCAGAACTCAGACTTATAGCACTTCTAAATTAAGATTTCTATAATCATTTTAATAGTTGGTAATGTCTGTCTCCTCCTTTTCTAAGAAAATAACTTGCTGGCCTTGGTATTTCTGAGATCTGCTGCTGTTTTTCTGTTGAGAGTCTGGGCTCATCAACAAGTGAAATAAAGACACTTCAGCTTTAAGATGGTATTGTGTTTAGTTGGCGTGTCTTTATAAAGGTTTGTGAATGCTTAGATAATTTTTTGAATCCCCAAAATGCACTGAGAGATTTACAAGGCAAAAGCATTCCATGAAGTTGGTCTATTCCTAGCAGTCATTTGTATCCATTTCATGCTCATTATTTATCTAACGTATAAAAGGGTTTTAATTGCATAGTTTCATAGTAGCTAGGGTCAGGAGTGACCTGAACAGATCATCTAGCCTGACCCCCTGCCACAGGCAGGAATGAATGCTGGGTTCACAAGACCCCAGACAGATGATCATCCAACCTCCTCTTGAATTTGCCCAAGGTAGGGGCGAGGACCACTTCCCTGGGAAGTTGATTCCAGAAAAGTGAATTTGATTTATGTAAGAGAGCAAACAAATTATTAGTCATTCACCGAGCACTCCCAAGTATGTTTGGCACCATCCAGAACACCGGCAGCAATGCCTCTTCGCATTTGTAGGAAAGTACTTCAATATGATGGGAATAAAGATAATATTTCTTCCGACAGTGTGTGTATTTTTTCATGTATGTATTATAGTTAGGGAGCTGGGCATGGCCCAACCTGTAATGAATTAGCTGCATTCCAGGTTGGGTATGAGGGTATGGATTCAGATGCTAGGTAGCACGACATCTGGGATTTACATGAAAGGCTAATGGGGAGGAAAGCTGGAAAGAAAATCCTGAAGGGAGCAGGTAGGCTAGTGCAGGAGATCCCACATCAGGTGAAAGGGTCTGCAAAGGGGCCAGGGAGCTGATCTGTCTGATTTATTTTTGGACTTCTTTTTGTTTTGAGAAATAAACCAATCCCAGAAAAAGAGGGATTAACATTTTGTTGCATGTTGGAAGCTTTTTCCAATGCACTACCTGATAAATGGGCCTACCAGCTTCTAGGTTCCATTTATATGAGGGTATAGTAAATAATAGTCCTTGAGTCAAAAGTGCACCATCTAAATAGATGAGACATTCCTGGTACATTTAGCACTTTCACGTTCTATCAATAAGGTGGTGCTTTTTTGTGCAGCTGGAGCTCTACTTATTAATAACAGCTGTCGTCTTATTATCTGGAGCCCTATAAATTCTAAGTATTAATATATGCAGATTTATTTTTAGCCTTAGATCAAGCTTTGCTTTATTATGTTTTACATATTTTAATCATGTCTTAATATTCATATTATGGTAGTCAAGTCTCTTCTGTGATATTGGTAATTCTATTTTACATTCCATTATCAGCCTTCGTTTTTTCACTCTTAGATAGAGGTGGGCCTCAAACTTTCTCACATCTGTGGTGCATGTGAGGAGGGTCAGAAGGGTTATTATCTCCAAATAAGTATCTGTTTCGTATCTGGTTCTCCATCCAGTTTCGTGTATGTTCCCAGTGAGAGAAAGAAGAACAAGTGAGAAAAGATGGTTCTGTGCTTAAAGCACAGGAATTGGCCTGAATTATATGGATTAAAGCTGCAACTGTTTCACAGGCTTCATTGTGATTGTGTGTAGGTCATCTGCTATCTCTGTGCTTCAGTCCTTGTTTGCTTATTCTGTTTCCTATATCCTACGCTGTGTCTAGTCTATATGCTCCAGTGTAGGTTGTGTTTCTTGCAATATTTGTCTAGCACCTAAAAAAGTAGGGTTTTGATATTATTTGGGATTTCTCAGTACATCAAAATACAAATGAACAATAGTAAGCCAATTTTGTACCTTTCAGAGTCAATGCAGAGGTACACCTGAGAAAATAACAAAATCTTAGACCACATTAATATTTCAAACAAAACAGCAAAATCCATGTCACTTAAACTTGGTATCTAAAGTAGTCAGGATAAGGCACATGCAGTAAGAAATAATGTTGTACAGAGGGCAGATATTGCACTTACGCTCATAGCAAATGACCAAAAGCAGATCCAGGTTTTTACAAAGTAGGGTGTGGGACAAGTGACTGCACCTGGCAGAGAAGTATTAGTTGCCAGAGTGGCATGAATTTCTTTCATGTGAAGCTGCTCTCTCCTACCTGGCTGAAGATAGGAGAAAAATTACAAGCTACGAAGAGAGAAAATGGGGAGAAACAGAAAAGGATATCACATCCTGGAAGATAGAGGACAGAGGGATTTCAGAAGGGAGCTTGGTGAAAGGAGAGAGAAGGGTGTTGAACGAGCATGGAAGAATCTGAGAGAAATGAATGGTGCAGAAAATAGGGAGAGAGAAGGTGGGAATGATACTGAGTGTGGCAACAGTTGGTAAGGAGATAGAGAGCATATGCTAAAGGAAGACGTGTTTGCCAAAGCGTTCTCTCCCAACATAATATAGTTAGTCGAATAAAAAATATCACAAAAAACCCCAAACCAAACCAAAACAAACCAAACAAAAAACCCCCACAAACCATTAACTCTCAGACATTTCCTGAACCATCATCGCTACAACAAAACTTCAACCCTGCCAGGATGGAGCAGGAAAGAGAAAAAGATCCTAAGCTGAGAAAGACAGGGAGCCAAATAGGAGTTGGGTATCAGAATAGGGTCTGTACTCTGTTGCCCTCCTGCATAGAGGAGGCAGGCAGGGTGGAGGCAGCAGCAACTATTGCTGCTGAAGAAATATTTTTCCAGCAGAGATTCTTCTTGTGCATTTCTGAGCTGACCACTGGCCCTCATGGCTGGCCATTGGTATGGTTACTTGGTAGGTCAGGTAGCTAGTTAACACCTTAAAAAAAAAGGTGTGATTTTTTTGGTATTCAGAGACAGGCCATATTACCATGAGCAGCAGCAAGTTAAGAGGCAACTCCATATAGTCCGCTGTTTGTTTTATGAGTGTCTATGGGTGTGTCTACATGTCACCGTGTGGCAACGTTGTTACGGCACCGTGTTACTAAAGCATGATGCAGTAACTGCCTGTACTGCGCTGTGCCTGCAGCACATGGTTAGATTTTACCAATACTTTGTTGTAGTGCTGCACTAAATCAGGGGAGTGCGCCGCTATGGCAAAGTAGCTGCTGATCACGTGTAGACACATGTGATCGCTACATCACTGTAGTATGCCATATGGCATCGTAGCATGTTGCTAGGGTGATGGGTAGATGCACCCTATGTGTTTTTGTGAGTTTGCTGCTTCTAAAACTGCATGGAAAGAGATTGAGTTGGAGACTTTTGCCAAGGTGGAGACTGTTGGTTAAACAGACCCCTGGAATTAAAACAGACACACACATGCTGAGAGTTTGTTTGCAAGACTAATGGAAACAGAAGGTAGTACAGTAGGAAAGAAAAGCAACACCTGGCTTCTCAGTAGTGAGTAGTAGTGCAGGGCCTAGCAACTGAACAATTTTTGAATTATTATTAATTCCAATACTTAAATATGACTCCAGCCATATAATTAATGGTCCCCATTCCCATAGGTGTCCAAGGCATGCCTGAGTTTATTTGCTGGATCTTTATCCAGTAAAGACTCTTCTGAACTATTATATTAGTATAGTTGTCATATTGTAGTTCCATAAGTCTTAGAGGGCATATAACAATGTGCCATATTAATGAGAGGCCTCATTAATCTTTTTGCTTTTGACTACTTGGAGACATCTAATGTGCGTCAACCACTTTTCATTATTGGGAAGAGATTTAGTTTTTGGTTACTAGAACAGTTCCTTCCACAAATTAAAATAGAATCTGCCTTTTTTATTTTGAAAAAGGGGGGGGGATGTCCTACCAACAAGCCATCCAAATTCAGATGGCATGCAGTTTTCACCAGAAAAAATAAAAATCATTTTTAATTTAATTTGCTGGATTACTTTTTCAAACTACTCAAAATTTAGCTCAAGTCTAACTCAAGTCTTCTAAGGAGGTATAAACAGAAGGGCACCTCCCTACTCCTTACATCCATTTTATGAATTTCTCTGTAGTTAACTCCCTGCCAAAGGCCCTTTTTCAAAGGGGACTTATGGCTAGATCCTATTTCACTTGATGTGCCCCAGTGGCACTTACCCAGCTGCAGTCTTTGGTACTAACACACAGTTTGTGGTCCTATTCTGCAATTATGCAAGTGGGTAAGTTCCATTTGTGCATGTACAATGAAGTAGATTCTAGCCCTTACTATCCAAAATCTCACTTAAAGCCAGTTGGTCTTAGATTCCTAAATTATTTAGGCATTTTTGAAGATTTTGCTCCATCTCTATATCTGCTCCATTTTGCTCCATATCTGCAGCATTGGAAAGGTACGGTCCTTGACCCAAAAGCTTGCAGTCTCATACAGAGCTGAAGAAGATAATAATATCTTCATTTTACTGTTAGGGGACAGAATCAAAAAGCCATTAAAAAGGTGGAACCTGCAAAAAGTCTCAGATCACCCTCAAGTGTTTCATTTTTCTCTGTATTCTCCATCCTGGGTTGTTCAAGTTCTACAGAAAACTCTTGCAGCTGAGCCAAGATACACCTCCCTCCAGAGTCCCAACTGCCTTAACTATCCTCCCATTCTCAATAGCCCCTTTATTCTTATAATAAGGATGTAAAACCTAAAGCCCTGCTTAAGGGTGATCAACCTGTTCTCAGTCTTGAGTAAGGTTGTGACCTCTTTTGAATGCAGAATTTGCCTTTTTATTTGAGGCAAGGATTTTTTGCAGTATCTTTCATAGGACCAATAGTTGAAAGAGCTGTTACACATCAAGTTCCCTTCCTCAGATTTAAGGAAGAAACAGATGCAGGTGGAGGAAAGATCTATAGAGCATCTGCCTGCTTGGTAAAAAAAGACTGTGCTTCACGTAGCTAGAGTAAGACATTACAGCAAGAGCATTTAAACTTGGGCACCTAAAGTTGGTCATTTAGACCAATATGAGCACCTAGACATGCGATGGACCTCGCTCTGATGCACGCATTGGTCTGCTACGAGTCTGCTGGAGCGTGCTAATTAGCGTACTGCAGCAGCCTCCATGTCACCTCTATTTAGCGTCCCCACGTTTCAAAATGGCAGTGGAGGTGCTTTAATTAAAACTCGTCAAACAAGCTTTAGTTAAAGTACCCCTGCCACTGTTTTGAAGTGTGGGTTGCTGAATACATGAGATGCTGCAGGCGCTTTAATTAGAGCAGGTCTCAGAGCCGCTCTAATTAAAGTGCCCTCCCACTCCACCCCACCCCGGAGCACATGTATAGACACTCAGTGAGACCATGTTATGAAATATCAGAGAAAAGACTACATGAAAATAGAACAGTCTGCTTAGAGGGATGGAGGAGGGAGTGAAGAGGTGTTATCAGGAGCCCTTATAAGAGAAAAGTGCAGCGCAATCGATTTTTCTTTCCACTGGCAATCACTCCAACCCTCTTATTTGCTTATAAAATGATGTACCTCCACTGATTAGGTATTAGTAATATATTCTGCCCCTACACTTCTAAGAAAGTTGCAGCATTCTTCTAGCAAGCAGCAGGCAGCAAAAAAAAAAAAAAAAGAACAAAAAGCAAACAAGCAAAACAAAACCCAGTATATGACTATATGATCTTGTTCTGTGTTCAGCAATAAGCTGGTACTTGCAAGAGAGGTGTGACATTTGAGAACCGATGCTGGAGTCCTTACAGAAACCTTCCATTGATTGGCTCTTGGTGTAAAATGTTTGTCTTGTACCGGAGAACCTGGATCATTCATTCAAGCAGGCTTACAACCTACTTAATTCACAGCAAGTTGCTGAATCAAGAACAAGCTGTTCAGTTGTTTGCTGAGTGATCCCACACAGCTGACTGTAGAAGCGGTGCCCTTTGAAATAAATGCTACAGTGAGCAGCTGGAGGACCTCCGTGGTCTTCTGAAGTTGCTGGCTGCAGCTATATATATACTTTGGATATTTTGTAAACCACTGTCTTTGCAAGAGGGTAAGGTGCCTAATCCTACAAAGTATTTGGATAATGTTGGATACTGTAAGCCAGTTTTCAGTGTGAAATTTCTGGGTTCACACAAAATGGGTACAGGATCGAGGTCTTCTTTTTAACATCTTAAGAATTCTTTTTCTTTCAATTTGGATAATATTTGAATATCAAAAAGGATCTTTTAAAACCAAGGCCCTAATCCTGCAGTGGATTTCACTGATGTAGACAACGGCATATCACACAGCGCTTTAGCAGTATCCCTGGGTGAAATCCCTAGCCCTGTTGATGTCAGTGCTAGATCTCCCACTGCCTTTGATGAGGCCAAGATTTCACCTCCTGGGGATGTGCAAAGGCCCTGGCAGTCCCCTGCCTCCCTCGTGCAATACTAGTTGCAGAATCAGGTCCTAAATCTGTAACTTGATTCAAAATATCCACCTATTCATAATTCAGTCACCCGAGTTAGTACCTAGTGTTTGCCACCGTTTATTGTCTTAGAGCTTGGCTAAGGTAGCTGCACATTTAATAATTGGTTTAAAATGAGTGTCAGGCTTTCTCCTGCTGCACCAGCCTCCACTCCAAAATGCCGATCAAGTGTCTGTAAGAGGGGTAGGTAATCTCCTTGTTAGATGCTAGTTTGTTTCATTTTTGCTGTAAATAAACTTTTTCTTCCCTCAGCACAGGAACTATGAGGAAGGTCATGCATCTGTTCTCCTTTATACTGGACAATTTGAAGTCTATAGCTATGAACTCTGTATTGAACACTTGTCTGAGTTCAAGTTGTTTCTAACTCCAGCTTTTCACAAACTGTTATTGATCTGCTTCTCCAAAGCAATAAATTCTTTAGTGTAGTAATTCCATAAATACAGCAGAGTTTTGGGGGGGCTTTGAATCTTCATTTGATCAAACAGTTCCAAATCTCTCAGATAAATTGTTCCCATAGCTCTCTGTGTCAGCTCTATAAGGATTAAATCATATTTCCTGGGACATTAAATTAGATGCCCTAGGTTCAGGTTCACCTTTTTTCTGTATCTTCACAGCCCCTGTTGTATGGACCTTGCCCATGGGTGAATGACAAATAATATTTTGCTATTTATCATTGTGTATAAGATGTTAGGCATTTAATAAATTTAACTATTTTTCCCCCTGCTTAATTTATGATCTAAAACTATAATTTAGGGAAGAGATGGATAAAAAAAATTAAAATAAGCCTATAATATTTTGTTGTAGAGATTTTTAAAAACAGATTAGCAAACTGTCTTCTCAGAGCAAATTAAATAAAAGGTGCAAGTCAGTTTAGGATTTTGCTTGAAAGCATTTAGATTTTTCCAGCCTGGTTTGCTTTGTATGCATCTATTGTAGGCACAAAATGAGTCACTATTGTCTAATGGCTAAAATGCTGGCCACAGGTCCTCTTTCTGAGTTCTGTTTTTAACTCAGTTATTAATTGGCTGTGTG
>NW_005842019.1:1346378-1348956 GCF_000455745.1 Alligator sinensis | reverse complement strand
AAAGAGTGCATTGCCTGAACTTTTTTCAGTGAGAACATGGGTTCCTCTTTAAATTGTTTAAATATAGGTTTAAATGGCGAACTTTAGGTATTCATGTTTGAAATGTTTTTGCTGGAATGACTCAGTCCTGATCTGTGCAGCATATTTCTCACCAAGCTCACAGCTCTTCCACAGGGCTTTCCTAGGAAAATGAGAGCCACTATTAGATTCAGGATTTATTTCTCCTAGTATATAACATAGACTTTGTTAGTCACAACATGCATTTTATCTGAAAGACTGATCAAGCTGCTTTTACAGAGACCTAGAGATAGTGGTAAGAAAACAATCTTTGAATGTGAGATAGTGTAATTCAGCTATGTCAACCTCCCTATTTAAGATAGAGATAGCTAACTTTTTCCCAAACATACATGTGAGGCCAACTCTCTCTAGTTTTACAAGAAGACTTGATCCTGAAATCAATTCAGGTTGCAGTTGAGGCATTGTTGTTTTGCTTACCAGGTTCTTCATTTTTTTCAGTTCTTTTTATGTTCTTGTCTTTCCCCGGTGTTTCTAATCTCCAAACACACACACACACACACACACACACACACACGCTTTGTACATATTGTATTCAAATTAAAGGGACCTTAGTTGATTATTCCTTTTGACTGGCTGTTAAGTAGTCTGTTCAGATTCCCACTCTTGTTCTTTTTCAGACTTCTCAAATTGTATTAGGTTAATATAACCAAATCAAATGGTTATAATATAAACATAACCAGACCAAAGGAGAGCTGTTTCACAGCATCTTTTAGTTGTGATAAGAGGAGCACACTACAGCCAAGCTTTCAAAGCAACCCCATTAACTCAGCTTCTGAAGAAAGCAAGCAGCTGGGGAAGTCTATTTCTGGCTACGTACATGCTGTCTTCGTATACTCTCCTTATGAAGTAACTGAACTTCACTGCAACTTGGAGACTGCTGTCTTTTTCCTTATTACCACGTTATATCACAGTGTTTCAAGATACTGGAGGAACGCTTTTGTGAACCATGCAGTGGGTCATTACAGTTGACTACTATATTGTTTTAATGAGAAGACTGAGTTTGAAGGTAACTCTGTACCAGTGGTTATATTTTCTGTTCAAGCTAATTGGAGAAAGGGCCAAATTTTGCTCTGAGCTATACTATTACAAATTTGACCTAACACCATTTAAGTCTGGATTTGAACTAGTGTTACAGATAGCAGAACTTAATTGAATGTTAAGTTCTTGGATACATAACAAAGAAAGAATTTCACCAGCTTCATTTATAGGAAATAAGGTGTAGTTTAATCTGCACACTATGTCTCCTGCTAAACGTTCTGCATGCAGATCAGCACTCTAAAAACTAGCTTGGATCCAACAAACACACTCCCCCGCCTATTTTAATCAAACAGACTATGTACTTTAGCAGTTGGGAAATCCGATTTAGATTTCCACTTGCTGTGTTGGTAAACTGTGACTAACAAAAAACAAGGGTTATTGGTCAGATCCCATATTGGTTTAACAGATAATACTGTCTGCTGCTTAAAGAGTTGGCATGGCCAGCCTGAAGCCCTTCAGGACTGCTTTGATCGAGAATTTACCTCTTATCCCTCATTTTGAACAAATGCCTGAAAAGTTCCATGTGAATGAATTCCTCAGACACCTCACTCAAAAAGAGAAAAAACAAACATGAAACAACTCAGAAGGCTTAAAAGATCATTGAGAAACAGGAGAACTCCATCAGAGGTCCCCATAAAGCAGTTTTAACAAGGAACATGTTTGTACAGGGCTCATACTAGCTAAGTACTGGCAGTCAAAAGGCCCCAGGATGAAATGACTCAATCTTTGTGGATTTCTCTAAACTGTGTAGATTGAACTGATAAGAAAGCAAACTGATGTTCACTTTTGAGACTGGAAAGGCAGCCAGACCCCCGCAGTGGCCCATATCAGTAGCTGGGGGGTGAGGGGCAATAGAGCACACCTCCCAACCTGCCAAAGGCACCTGAGTGCAGCCAAGGAGGGATCATTGGCTGCCCAGCATATGCCTCCCAAACCCTTGCTTCCTGCGGGGAATAGTCCCTCCAGCCCAGGGCTGGCTGGATCCCCCAGCCTCAGAGGAGGCTCCCAGTAAGCACGTGTGAAACGGCTAGTATTCGCTTTGGATTCAGCCGATCCAGGGAACAGTGATGCGATTCGTTGATTCGAATCACTGTTCCAAATTGATTTGGCTGAATCTGATTCAGAGATTCAGCTGCTGCCAAATCTCTGAATCACACAGGTCCCATTCCCCGCCCACTCTCAACGGCTGCCCTGGCCGCTCCAGCTCCCAGCTCTTTGGAAAAAAAAAACCCCACTCACTGGCTGCTGCCTGCTGGGGGGAGGGGGGAGGCGATCCCCACTGCCCCCCACTGCCCCATGCTACATGGGGGGCTCTGCCATGAGGGGGGTGATCTCCACTGCCTCCCGCTGCATGGGGGCCTCTTCCATGAGCCCTCAGAAACCCCAAGGCCACTGCAGCAGCTGGTGAGTCCAGGGGTGGGGTTTCTTAAAAGGCAAGAGCTAGGGCGGGCAGAGCAGCCAT
>NW_005842019.1:1339945-1346335 GCF_000455745.1 Alligator sinensis | reverse complement strand
GGGGTCTCTCCATGGTCTCCCCCCTCCTCCCCCAGCCCCCCCTCCCCCGGCTCCTACTTACCATCTTGGAGTCCAGGTCCAGCTCCCTGCTGCAGCGGGCGGGGACTGCCTGAATCACCGAAGCTCTCCAAATCTTTTCTGAATCAATTCAGAGAACTTTGAATTGATTCAGACCTTTTAATTGGTCCCCTGATTCAATTTGGATTTGGAGATTCGGCCACCAAATCAGGCCTAATCTCCTCCAAATTGAATCAGCACCCAAAGCTTCGCACAGTCTTAGTTCCCAGCCCCTAGCAGGGTCCTGGAGCCCCTGGTGCAGAGAAAGGATTTCCCCCCTTTCACCACTTAGTATGGTCTGGCAGAGCTTGGCCTCGCACCCACACATGGTGGGGGAACAGTTCCTCCAGGCCGGGGCTGGCCAGATCCCGCAGCTTCAGTGGGTGTTCCCCTCGTCCACCTCCTCCGTAGCCTGGGAGAGCCAAGGGGAATTATGCCGCCTCTACCTCCCCCTCCCCTTATCAGCTGTTTGCCTCAGTCACTGCTAGAGGTGGGAGGGGCTGGAAGACCGTGGGAGGTTCCAGCTTGTAGGGGTGGCCTGACCAGCAGAGTCCATACCTGCATATTAGAGGCCATACCTAGATGCAGTGAGAGGGAAAGCCATACATGTGGACCTGAATCTTTCACATGAGCCACAGACATGGCCGGGGGTCACAGGCCTGGGGCATCCAAAGGGAAAATTGGGCCCTAGGGGCAAGAACCAAGGCACAGGAGGTCCTATGAGGGACAGCCAGGAATCCACAGCCTCCACTGTGCCAATGCATCCTGTCCTGCACCCTCTCCTCTCTCCAGCCCAGCAGCCACCTCCCAAACCTGCCTCACAGCCTTCTCAGGCTCATATGCCTGTCCAGCTCCTACATGAAGAAGTCCCGGTCTTCAATCCCTATTCCAGTACTTACTGTGCTAAGTGTATAGCTCCCTACCCCATACCTCCCCTCCAAGCTTGTGTGTTTCTTGAGTTCAGCCCCTGTGGCATTTCCCCAGAACCAAGCCACCTTCCCCCTCATCATCCTAACTGCTCCTTCCAGGTTCATTTCCCACTTTCCCAAACCACCCCTAACCCTCCGCCAGTTTGCTGGTTTGTGTTATTTGGGAAGAGGGACCACATTCTGCCACAGATAACATTTAACAGGTTTTTTTTATTAAACACAAGAACAATTTTCCATCTGCAGCATTTTAAACCAAGGTATGCCATTTGCTTGCACTGTATTGCCACCCACCCTGGTGTGTGCCCCTGGGGTGAGTGGGGGAGGGGACAGGAGGGGAAACAGTGTCCAGGAAGCCTTGGTTGTAGGCAGCACTGCCCAGAACACAGGGCTAGAGGAGCCAGTCAGCCTGCAGCCTGTACTGGTGTATGGGTTTGTTCCATCCTAAGTGCAGGACTTTGCACTTGTCCTTATTGAACCTCATGAGATTCCTTTTGGCCCAATTCTCCAATTTGTCTAGGTCACTCTGAATCATAGCCCTACCCTACAACATATCTACTACTTCCCCCAGCCTGGTGTCATCTGCAAACTTGCTGAAGATGCACTCCATCCCATCTTCCAGGTCACTGATGAAGACATAAGAACAAAATTAGCCCCAGGACCAAGACCTGGGATGACCCTGCAGACATCCCAGATGGCCTCTCTGGCCATGGACTTGCTATAGCACATCAGGGTCCCCGGGGCAACTGTGACACCCCCTGGTGGCTCCACAACCGTGCCCTGCTCTGCTCCTAGGGAATCTACCCTTCTCACCCACCATGCCTTGATGTAATAATAATAAATAGAGAGGTTGGCCATGGGCCTTTTTGTGGCCACAGTCCAACTGTACCCCCACTGGCCTCTAGTGCTTCCAGGCCCCTCACTGGGCCTCCCTATATCTGTGCCACTGCAGTGCACCTAAAGCCTTAGGGGATAATTGCATGGCTCCAATCCTCCCCTACACCATGCCTCAAGCCTCACGGGTGTTACAATATCATTGGTCCCTCCTGTTGGGGCTTCAGCCTCCCCAGCCTCTGCCCCTTTACTCTGGCTAGGGCTTCTAGCTCAGGCCACTGTATCGGACCAGGTTTTGAGGCATTATAGCTCTGGTTTGTCCCTTCTAGTCACCAGGCCCATGGTCACTGTCTTCTGGGCCCCAAGCCCCTGTGTGGCTGTGCCCTCTTGGGTGCCAGGCCCCTGAACACTGCGTGGCTCTGTAGCCTCATACTTTGCCCCCTCTGAGCTCAACAGTCACTCAGGGCAATCATGTGCCCCCCCCCCCCCCGCGCCAACCCGGGGCTCCCCCACCCCCCCCCCGGGCAATACTGGGATCTCCATATACCACTCCTACAGTCCCAACCCAAACCACCAGTGTAAACTGTAACATAATCCATAAACCCCCAGGCAATAACATAAACCCAAAGAAGAAGCAGCCTGCTGCCCCTTTAAGAGTGTAAACTTTCCCTCACCACTCAGCTAGGATAGCCTCCCAGCCCTGGGATATATCCTAGTGAGCTCCCCTAGCCTCACTCCAAATGCAGCACCACAGCCCATCCAGGAGCCCTGCTGCTGGGAGTTATTCACCCCGTAGCAGCCAGGAAGAGGCTAGCCGGCTAGCCTAAGCCTGAGACTTATACTCTCCCAGAGCTCTGCCCCGTTCCAGTCAGTAGACTGCCTAGATTGCAGAGCTTCTTGGCTGGGCTGCTTTTACCTTAAAGGAACAGGGAGCACCAGGTTCTCTGTTATACTTCCCTATACTGAACTGGTTGGCAACATAGCAGTAACTGTCAGGAGTAGACAGTTTCAAGATGGCAATAGCCACCTGCTTCTCTGGAGTGAGAGGTGGCTGCATGCTGACATCCTGGCATGTGATGTGGGAGGCCAGATGGGTGATGATGTCTATGAAGGTCACCCGACATACATGGAAGGTCTGGAGCCACTGTTCGTCATCCCAGGTACTCAGGATCATCCACTCCCATCAGTCAGTGCTGGTGGCACAGGCCCGGAACTGGCGCTCAATGGTCTGGAGGTGGTGCCAGAGCACCCTGCCTTCCATGGTGTCCTTGATAGCATCATCCTCATCAGCCATGTGAAAGTCAGTGACCCAGTCTGGGATGCTTGGCAGGCACAGGGTGTGGCAGATGGCCTTGTGCGGGATGGCTGGCTGCTGGACTCGGGACACAAAGGTACATACCATGCTGACAAGCTGCTGCACCATGTCCAGGTGGATGTGCATGATATTCCACAGGCTCCAGTGAGAGTCTAGCAGGGTATCAAGTAGGACACACCACACATCCTGCATTTCCATTCTTGGATATGGGTCGGGAGGATGCCATTGCAGGGTGCAGGCAGTCTGGGACACAGAAGCCAGTGCAACTCACAACTGAGAGTAATCACCTGAGTCTCTTTTGCAAGTCTCGGGCTCTGCATGTAAAGGGTCCCAAGTGAAGGGTTGGGGGCATGCCTACCATCAGCCAATTGGGTGCTCTGGGCAGTCAGCCTACTGTCAGATGCTCCACCCAAACCCCAATGGACCCTCTCCCCTTCCCCTCCTCCGACTCTCCCAGAGCAAAATTATTATAATATGTTATATTCATTTTCCACTCATTCTCACTCCAGTACTGAACATCATCAAGGGGAAGCTTGGTGACAGCGACCATGAATTGGTCATCTTCTTAGTTCACTGAAGAGCAGGCAAACCTCTCAGTAAAACAGAAATCCTTAACTTTGGGAAGGCTGACTTTTGCAAACTCAGAAATTTGGTCAGTCAGACAATTAGAGGCCATACCCCACCCTAGAAAAGGGTGTACACAAGGAATGGTCATCTCTCAAAAACATAATCCTTGAAGCATAGGGGAAAACCATTCCATCTCGCAAGATATGTAGTCAACAGGCAAGGAAACCCCCTTGGCTGAACAAGGAACTGTTGGACCTCGTTAAACTCAAAAGAGAAGCCTACACCAGTTGGAAAATGGGAAGCATCACCAAAGAGGACTACTCAGCACTTGCCCGCACCTATAGGGAGCAGTCCAGACAAGCCAAGGCACTCAGGCTAGCTATGGGAATCAAGGACAACACAAAGTCCTTCTTCAGATATGTAGGAAGTCAAAAAAAGAACAAAGATAGCATTGGGCCCTTGAGAGATCTAATGGGGCAACTGACATCCAACGCCCAGTAAAGGGCCAATCTCCTAAATGACTTTTTTGCATCATTTTTTCACCCTCCCAAGGGGATCACACTGTCAGAAACCATCATGGGAGTGGGTGACAGGCCCAAAAGCAATGTGGATCAGGTGAGAGAACACCTTGAGAAACTGGACATTCACAAGTCCGCGAGACAGAATGCACTCGAGAGTCTTGAAGGAGCTGGAAAACATCATTGCATCCCCCTTGGCAAAGATATTTAAAAATTCATGGTGCTTGGGTGAGGTCCCAGAAGACTGGAAAAGAGCCAATGTGGTCCCTATATTCAAGAAAGGGAGGAGGGATGACCCAGGGAGTTATATACCAATCAGTCTGACATCCATCCCTGGAAAAATCCTGGAGAAAATTGTCAAGGTATCCATCAACACCAGACTAAGGGAAGGCAAGCATCTGAATGCCAGCCAACATGGATTTGCGACTGGCAGTTCTTGTCTGACCAACCTCATCTCCTTCTATGACCAGGTAACATATGCCCTGGACAAGGGAGACGATGTGGATATCATATATCTGGATTTCAAGGAAGTACTTGACCTAGTTCCCCATGATGTTCTCATGGTTAAGCTGGGGAACTGTGGCCTTGATCATCTTATGGTCCAATGGCTAGGTAACTGGCCATGGGGTCAGCCCAGAGAGTACTAGTTGATGAGAGCAAATCAACATGGCACAGGGTGACCAGTGGAGTCCCTCAGGACTCAGTACCTGGGCCGGTACTCTTTAACATCTTCGTTAACAATCTGGATTCAGGAGTCAGCTGCAAACTTTCAAAGTTCACGGATGACAACAAATTGTAGGGGAGGGCGGTCACACCACAGGACAGGCTTGGGATACAGGCCGACTTGGACATGCTCTCAAGGTGGGCTGACCAAAACCTGATGGCCTTCAATGTAGAGAAGTGTAAAGTGCTGCACTTTGGTAGGAAGAACCTTCAACATGCTTACAGGGTCAGCAGTGCTACACTCGCTAGCACCATGACCAAAAGGGACTTGGGGGTCTTGATTGACCACTAGATGAATATGAGCCACCAATGCGATGCTGTGGCTGGGAAAGCAAACCAAACTCTGGTATACATCCACCAATGCATCTCAAGAAAAACCAGGGATGTCATCCTCCCACTTTACTTGGCCCTGGTGAGACTGCAGCTGGAGTACTGCATCCAGTTTTGGGCCCCCCACTTCAGGAGGGATGTGGAAAAGCTTGAGAGAGTCCAAAGGAGAGCCACTTATATGATCCAAGGCCTGGAGGGCAGGCCATACAAGAAGGGGCTGAGGGACTTGGGACTCTTCGGTTTGGAAAACAGAAGGCTCAGGTGGGACTTGGTAGCAGCCTACAATTATATAAGAGAGGTACATCAGGACCTGGGAGAACAGCTGTTCACCAGAGCTCCCCAAGGGATAACAAGGTCTAATGGCCATAAACTCCAGGAAAGCCGATTTAAACTAGACATAAGAAAAAAGTTCTTTATGGTGCGAGCGTCCAGGGTCTGGAATAGACTCTCCCCAGAGGTGATGTAAGCACTTACTCTGGACTTTTTCAAAAAACATGTGGAGGTTTTCCTTGATGGGGTTACTTGATCCCAGCTGACTTCCTGCCTATATCGGGGAGGCTGGGCTCGATGATCTCATGAGGTCCCTTCCAGCCCCTAATGTCTATGAAATCTATGAAATCACGTGTTGTAAACAAAATGTTGGGCATTACCACAGTTAAATTCATGGTAGAGATTACTGCACAGATACGTTGTGAATTTTCTTTGTTCCATAAGTTCACTGGGCCCTGGTGTTCCCTTGGTGGGTTTCTGAGACTCAGGGCCAGTTCTGTTGGGGTGTGTTGGAGCTCAGGGGTACATCTGGGCTCCATGTCTTCTGGTGTATGTATAATTGAGGGGGGTCATTCATGCTGCAGTGTTTTGGATTGGCCCTGGACAGGTTGATACCCCCCAGACCCCTGCTCCACACAGTCTGCTGGCAGAGCTGGGAACCACTGGGAAGAGCAGCAATGTGGTTCCAGTTCTGTGGGAGCAGCACGCAGACCACAAGTGAAACCTTATTCTTCTGTCCTCCCAATTCCCCTCCCCTGCAGGTAAGAGTCAGAGACACACAGGGGGTGGACCACAGCAGCAGTTCTGCCACCCTGGGGAATAGAGTGTGGGATTTCCCTTGCTCCCTGAG
>NW_005842019.1:1328988-1339935 GCF_000455745.1 Alligator sinensis | reverse complement strand
TCAAAGCAGGGGATCTTGGCTGGGCAGGCACTGGCCTCAAGGACTCCTTCCTCCTCCCTCCTATCCTCCCTCCTGTGGCAGCAGCTGCACAGAGAAGGGGAAGGAAGATAATTTTGCAGGAATTTCTGCCTATGGATGCATTCTCTCCTTCTCCCTCCTCTCCCTCCACCCTCCACTTTGGATGCAAGGGCATCTGGTGAGGGGGAGGGACCAAAGGATCCCAGCCTGGCTTTCTAGCCTGTGTGGGGAGCCAAAAAGCCCTGTGGAGGGGCTTTCCCCTCCCTGTGCCTTACAGATCCCAGCTGGGGTACCAGTGGTGGGCCAGCAATGGTTGGAAGAATTTCTGTTCCAAGGGAAATTTTGATTCTGAATGAAAAACTGAAATTTATCAGGAAATATATATTTTGCAAGGGGGGGGGAGAATTTGGAATGATAGAAATATTTTAGTTTAATAACACCCCAAAATAATATCACATAATATTAAAATGTTTTTAGTTTAAAATGATGAAAAGACTAAACAAAAGTAATTGAAACAATAGACCTGAAAGAATTACCTTTTTTTTATCATTAAAAATGTCACTAGAATTGGCTCATTCCTGTAAAAAATTTCAATCTCAATGAAAATGTGTCTCAAACTGTATTACAAAAATGGCTCCATTGAAAGGTTTTCTAGAAGATAAAAACTTAAGCTGGTATGCCCACAGAACTTTGCTCAGTCTGACTTTTTTCTTAAGGAAATTTCACTTTCCCTCATTGGCTGTTGACACTTGCTGACATTAAAACACAGGCCTTGGAGCCAGCAAATCTTTTTTTTTTTAGCCAGGGGGCTTTGCACATGTGCATGCCTCCATAGCACTCTATTTTTGGAGCGCTACGAAATGTAGTGCCGCCCTTCCCCCTCCACACACCCCCTTTTCTTTTTTTTTTCTTTTTTTTTTTTTTTTTTTTTTTTTTAATGAATGCAACAGGTTTTTTGTATCTTCAAGCCTTCTTTCCTATATAATAGATGCTGTAAACTGTTGAGGTTTTGCAACTTCTACTTCACCACCTCCAAAATCTGCCCTCTTCTAAAGGTGCCCTGATAACACTGTTTAATGTTAACCCTTGGTCTTTCTAATGCTTCTGGATTTAGAATATTATGGGTCAAAATGTCTTCTTGAGTGAAGTCATAGGTGATCCTCCTGCAGGATTACAGGATACAATTAACATATGCTAATTCTTCCAATTCTATCAGTGATGCTTTTGGGTACTTGGTATTTTTCTATCTAATAGCCTGAATGAAAGAGCTTTCAACTATTTACTGTCAAAATACTTCCACTCTTAATTTTAGACTATTAATTTTTGTTATACCCTTGTTCATTATTGTAAATAACTGCCCTGTTTAGGAATTTATTTGCAGATTCAGACACACTGTTATATTCCCCATGAGTGTCTGGGCTATACACACTGTTTTCTTAACTGTTCTGTATTATACATGTTTCTTAAAAGTTTTATCTCTTTTGTTACCCTCACTGGATTTCTCTCAGTTTATATTTCTGTTTGAAGCCAGCACTGTTCCATGACCATTAAACTTGCTTAATAACACTTTGAATAAAATTAATGTATGTGAAAACTATGTCCAAATTGTGTGTAGGACATTAGTCTTGACCTTGGCAATATGGGGGCCTGCAAAATGGACTACACAGGTGGTAACCACCTGTCTGTAATAATTGGCTTCAGGAAAGATTCTCAGGCATCCAAAGGACGGCAAAAGCCTTAAATGCTTCCATAACTGGACTGATGAAATATTTTTGGCATAACGCATAAATAAGCTCTTATTTTGTGAGTAGGACCATTTCCCAGAAAGGACGGCTCCCTTGTTGCATTTGTGAAGGTGGCTGATTCAAATGTATTAACACGCATTCTAAAAAGTAAGTCTAACAAGCCAGTGTTAGGCACCAGGGGCACTTGTACACATGATGGGCATTTAGTCCTTCAGGGTTACATTCTGTGCCTCCTAAACTGAAACAGTGTATTTTATTTTTCTGCCACTGTAATACATGTCATTGTCTTGGCAGCAGAAGGCACCTGCTGAAGGCAGAAGCAGCAAGGCACCCGCTCCTTCGGTTTTTTTTGGCAGAGCCTGCCCACCTCTCTCATAGTCAGAGGGCGAGCTGCCAGTGGGCTGAGAGGCCTCTGAGCTGCAGAGGGCCCCAGTCCTTCCCTCTGCAGTGGTAGCACCCCCCGGGGCCAGCCAGGTGGTCTGCTAGCAGGCCAGGTGCTGCTCCAGCTTGAAGGCACCCGATCCAACTCTTCCCCAAGCCTGCCGAGGCTTCCAGTACCCCATGCACTGTCCCCGGCACCTTCTCTGGCCACCAGCACAGCCAGCTGCCCTTCTGCCACCTCTCCATACTGCCCCAGGGGTAAGCCAGCCCATTCCATGGCAGCCACAGGTGCCTGCTGAGGACAAAAGCCAGGAGGGGCTCGATCCTTTTTTTTTGGCGGAACCTGCCTGCCTCTTCTCACAGTCGGGGGGAGTGCTGTCAGACTAATGGCTTCAATGTTCCAAGTTGCAACATTGCAAACTAAGATAGATCAAGATAGATAGGATGTGTTATAGCTAGGACTAAGATAGATACGATGTGGTATAGTTTGTGAAGATGCAAACTCATTTAAACCCCCTAAAACTCACATATGTGTAAAGTGTGATGCCGTTAAACCACACAAAGGGAAATTTTCCGTTACACGTACACGGTAACATCATCACATGTACAAGTGCTCCAGATTGTTGCTGCTGCTGCTATATGATGTAGAAACAAATTTTATGTACTGCATATTGCTTATCACGTTGTCTAAAATTTTCTACTGAAATGGTTTTTGTCAGAAATTGGATTTTGGGCTAATTAAATTTGTTCACAGAAAATCTCTGGGTTTTGGAGGAAATACTGATTTTTGCTGCTGTAGAATCAAATGTACAAACCTTATTTCCCCTAGCCCCCAATTTTGTTTGGAAATGCAGCCAAAGTGCCTTGGATCTGCAAGTCTGCAGTCTCTCCTATGGGACAGGCTCTACATTCAGACTGTATCTACTGAGCATACACCAGTTTCCCTTCTTTCTGAGCACCTGGGTACATCCTTGGTGCATCTAGCTCAGAGATGTAAATGGGAAACAGAACTACTTGAACAACAACCCCAATGAAGTACCACAGCCACACTTCTGAACTGATAATTTTGGTTTTCAGTCAGAAGAATTCCTTTTTTCACTAAAATACCCACATGTTCAATAAGAGAAAATCAATTTCCACAAGTTTTTGTGATAATACACCTCTTGTAGATAAGTAGATGCAACTAAATAGAAATGCTCCCAGAAGAGAGAGAGGTCAATTTTTCAATTATTATGAGCATAGTATGACACACTTTTATATAGCATTATACCTCTTAGGATCTGGGATCAGTTTTTAATCCCGTAATTAAGCCAGACAGCATCACCATGAAATAGGTAAGAATAATTATGCCCATTTAACAAATGTCAACATTGAAGCAAAGTGAAAGGTGTAGGCATAGGTCCTTAGAGACTCAAAATTCTGACTCAAGCTCCATACTATTATATTTCACTCCTTCCCAACACAATCTACTATATTCCAAGCAACAATTTTTATAATTACTTTCCATTATAGCAACTTTTTTCAAGCAAAACCATCAAAGCAGACACATTCATTCATTTTAGTAAGTAGAGGGTTCAGAGGCGGGCCAGTCATATGGTCAGAGGCCTTCAGGCAAGGCCCTACGAGGACAGACTTAGGGACCTAGATCTCTTCAGCCGTTGCAAGAGAAGGCTAAGAGGTGATCTTGTGGCTGCCTATAAATTCATCAGGGGAGGGCAGCAGGGAATAAAAGATGCTCTATTTAATAGGGCACCCCCTGGAGTAACTAGGAACAATGGCCACAAATTGATGGAGAGCAGATTTAGGTTGGACATTAGAAAGAATTTCTTCACAGTAAGGGTTGCCAGAATCTGGAATGGGCTTCCAAGATTTCCCTACCTTGGGGGTGGTCTCCCCTACCTTGGGGGTCTTCAAGAGGAGACTGGACAAGTACTTACCTGGGGTCATCTGACCCCAGTGCTCTTTCCTGCCCAGGGTGGGGGGTTGGACTCGATGACCTACTGAAGTACCTTCTGACCCTAACATCTATGCATCTATGAATCTAAAAGGGCAAATAGAGATTTAACTTGTTTTTCTTTGAATGTGTCTTTAAAATTGCTATCTTTCCTTTGGGCAACTAAGGGAATACTTTGGTGTCAAAGTATGGTAGGCTAAATAAGAAAGCCAAATGTTGCCCTAATGAAATAAGTCATCTATTCACAGATTCAGAGAAGTTTAGGGCTAGAAGGCACTTTGTGAGATCATCAGGTCCGGCCACCCTGCTCTGGGCAGGAAAGACTGCTGGAGTCAAATATTCTGGACAAGGGAAAAGCAGGTCTATGAAAAATATTATTACTGGTGGCACATAACTACAGGAAATCCTCGCTATTCGTGGGTTCGGCATTCACGGTTTCAAATATTCGTGAATGCCAAACCCACATCTTAAATACACTTACAGGAGCTCCTCAGGAGCTCCGCACTTGCTGCTGCCGGGCTTCCGCCACTAGGCTCCCACCATCACCAGAGCAGCCGTGCCCCCCCACCCAGCCACCGGGGGCACTGCATTCATAATGTTCATGAACTGAGTGCCGTATTCATGGATTTCACCATTTGCGGGGATCTTAAGAACAAATCCCCCATGAATGGCAAGGGTCACCTGTATCCTGTTATATTATCCTAAAGTGTTCTGTCTTTAAACACTTCTGTTGTCTTATTTAATGGCCATGGTTCAGATATTTAATAATGCAATATCCTGCCATTTAAGAAGCATCCAGGGTATTTTCCCCCTGTTCATCTATCTTTTTCTATACTTAAATTCCACTTTGTGCTTTTGAAAAAAGATATTGTTATCCTATTTTTAAAGTTAAGTTACTTTCATGATTGTTCAATGTAGCTGTTTAAACACCTTATCCATTTTTAGGAGTTTCTTTTGTATGAAGAGGAAATATTGCTAATTGTTAGAACAGGTAATGAGATTTTTCTCATTATAAATTACAAGGTACCTTAAGGCCCCAGATGAGATCTTCCATTCCTTTTATAATTGCACCTACATATTACAGAAACATCTGTGACCTGAACAAGGGCATCAAGATGCACTTCAAAACTTTAACCTCTCCTGACTACAGAATGGGACTAACCAAGACTGTGCAGGATGGGCCAATGGGAATAAACAGTGGCTGTCCACAGAAAATGTCCTGATCTCTCTCATCCAGCTTTAGGCTGGCCATCAATTTGAGGAAAACCTAGGCAATGTCAGCCAGCCCCTGGAAGAGAGTATAAGGACCTTTGTCCATCTGTGGATCTGAAATTTTGGTCATTCCTGGGTTTACCTTGGAAGTGTTAGAATGATCATGCCAGCATTAACGGGAAGGCGGTTTCTTACATCTAGAAAACTAGTATAGCTTTTGACAGGCTTACAAAATGAATATGGAGTAAGCACAGGATCATCCTCCCTACCTAATTAAAGTTATGCACACTGCTATACTGGGGCAAGTCATTACTGTTATATAGAAGACCTAACTGTCAACTGGAGAAATTCCACAAAAAGCACCTTTGTCCTCTCCTGTGATGATACAGTAGGCTGACCAATGGCAAAGTCCTGCCATATACTGACTGCACATCCATCAAAATATTAATAACAAAGGCCCAATTCCATTGGGCTGAATGCCTGGCTCAGATACATATTGAATAAATGCCAAAACAGCTCTCACATGGTCAACTGGCATGCAGTGAGGTGAAGTGTGATTGCCCTCTTCAAGGGCAACCTGAAGTTACACAGAAATGCAGCCTCCTGGATAACCTTCTCTATTAAACTCTTAACCATAAATAGGGAGCAATGGAACACTAAGGCAAGGGTAGGTATAAGGGTTTTTGAACAATGACGAGCAGGAAGAGCAGACAAGGCAATGGATGTGGCAGCAGCAGCAGCAACTGCAGACTGACTAGTGCTATAAATATGTGCCAAAAAGTGCTGAGTGTGCATAGACAACACACAAGAATCTGTGCACCCACCATGCCTGATTCAGCCAACCTCAAAGCAGCATTGTAATATTTGCCTACAAAAGACTCGTAATGAGAACATTCATGCAACTAGTAAGATATCATTCCAATCCATAAAGAATCTTACTAGCTACATTCATTTCTTCTTGCTCATCTGCATGTAATTTACAGTAATTTATTCTCCTTTAAAGTTCTTATATTCCAAGTTCAGTAGTAACTGTGTGTTTGAAAGCCGTGGAGCCTGAAGCCTTAAAAGACTGGAAGGTTCTCTGTATACACCTGTTGGTGAATAGGAAGAAGAGGGGTCCAGAGCTCTTTGAGAAATAGAGATGAACTGAGGGCCCCATAAGAGAAGGACCCCTCTGCTGGAATCTGTTGGTGAGTGAAGGAGATTGACAGGAGTGAGTTCATATTTGTATGTCTGTTACATTATACTATAAGAAAACTGAGATGACTATGATGGCATGGAGGCAATGACAACTGGAAGTGATAGCAGTGTGGCAACAACAGCTGCTTGTTCTGAATGGGAGACAGGCAATGTAGTGCCTAGTGACCAGGAGCAGCAAGTGAGGTGTGTATCAGCTAGGAAAAATGGTGGCACAGAGTGGTGACTACTTGGGATGAAGTTAATTATCCAAAATGGTAGTGGCAGCAACCTGTAATGTTGGCGCTGAGTTTATGACTCAGATACCTTGTTTCAGATGTACCCAAACCCTCAGACTGACCGCAACCTCTCCACTCAATAATAAGTGAAATTTATTGATACACAGCGATAGCAAATAAGATTAATGCAAACAATTCTATATTTACCAGGGCTGTCACAGAGTCAAGGTATGTCTGGCTAGTACACGAGCTTCACCCTGAGGTTCTCTCTTGAATCTCAGATTTCAGCAGCCTGAAGGCTGAAGGTTGAGGCCCATCCCCCACCCCCAATGGGGTGGGTGAGACGTGCTAGTGGTACACCCTCTGTCCATGGTGGCCTTGGGTTCTCCTCTCAGGGACCCTTTGCTGCTTTGAAATCCCTCTTTTTTGTATTCTTTCTCCCCTCTGGTGACTCTTCATCTCTGGGCATCATTGATAGGTTTCCCTGTGGTCATCATACTGTCCATGTTCTGTCCTGTCAGCATATTCCTTTGTTTCACAAACCCATCACATGCATACATCCTAATTTGGTTATTTACTGGTTTCTCCTAATTTGGGCCATCTACCAAAACTGGAAATCCCAAGGTCTCTGCAGTTTGGCACTGTGACCTGGCGCCAATGCTGCAGACTCCCTTATCTCTGTTATGGAACAGTGTGGTACATGTCTTCAATTTCCCAGCCAGTGTGTCTGCTTATCCCTTGGGCCCAGACACAGTGGGCCATGAAGGAAACTTTGTCACAAACAGGTTTTTAGAAATCATTTAATCTTTGCCATTGCCCTGGACCATTATTCTAATGAATATCTACTTTACCTACTAGCCAATTCCTAAAAGCAAACTTCTAAATATTATTTTCTAGCCATCAGTATGACTGGGATTGACAACAGTGCAGGGTGGTGACCTAAGCATCCATAAGCATTATCCTGGATGAAATATTTAATTAAGTGCATACCTACCCAAAACCAGAGCCCCTGGAGCTTGCAAATTCCTTAACAGAGAGAGACTGACCTGCCCAAAATACAGACTCTTCCAAGCCTGGACAATAAATGGGAAGTGGGACCACACAACTGATGACCAGAAGTGGCAAGTTGTGTGGTAATGGGGTGAGGTGATGATGCTGAGCAGTAACTTTTTGGGCGTAAGACAACAACAGGAAGTGGTGCAGTTTGTGATGATAACTGAGGAGCAGTCACCACATCCAGCAACTGGATTGGGCAGCAGTGGCAACCTAAAATGAGGACTGCTTGCGTCAAGTTCCCAAGAGCTTCAGGGATTTCAGTAAGGCCTGAGTCTAGACAAAGGACTGTAAGTGCAAGTGTGATGGCTGACCAGCAGAAGCAATGATGGTTGGAAATGCTATCAACCTATAGTGGAGAATGCTTGAGCTGAAAGTCCCAAGAGCAGCATTCTAGGTGGCAAAATTCTGTGCTGGTTTCCCTAACTAGCAATGGGGCTATGGTCACATTGGTTGGCAGAGCCCATAGAACTACACATCCCTTCAGGGTAGGAGACTGACCTGCCATGGACTTCAGCTGTGGTTTCTGACCTGGAGCACTTATCATATTGGTCTGTCTCTAGTGTGGCATCTCTGCTAGAAGAAACATCAGGAGAGATCCTGCCCTTCTGCTCATGAATATAGAGCAACAATGAAATCAGTGGAGCTACTCCAGTGCTAGTAGTGCAACTAGAAAGAGAGGAAAACATGACAATGGGGCCTGAGTCTTTTGTTATTTACTGGCAGAACCATGTAACTCCAAGTCTTTTATCAAAATGAATTTTGGTTCATATAAGTGTTAATGAAAGGCTGCATATAAATATAAAACACCTGGTTTGACCATCAAAGAGTACATTGGTGTATCATGCATGTTCCAGATGCTAAAAGCTGGTTTTAACTTACAGCAGTTTAAATTGCTTTTAATTCTAGCATGTGGACAGACGAAATAATTATGCTAATTTAAAATTATACAGATTTGCCAGGGGTCATCCTGAACTGAGATACCTGCTTAGTATGTCTGTTACTATACCCATATAAGTGGTATGTGCTATAACTTTAAACATCTTTTATTCTGATTTAAAATTATAGTGGTTTAGCTCCACTTACGTCATCGCTGGCAATCCCTTGAGTCGAGAATAATTTCTACCATGGGCCATTGATGGATCTTGAGGTGACTTAGGAGTCCAATTCTTGAGCCACAGATTGGTCCTCAGAAATTGCAGGTCTTTCCACAGGAGAGAGTAGGCCATAGGCCAGGATTTCTCTCCTTGTCCTTGCTCTGCTCTGTCTTCTGTGCTCTTTACTTCAAAGTGGGCTGGCATTTGGTTGAGGTTGTGGCACCATTGGAGTTGGTTAGCAAACAGCTCCTCTTAGTTCTTGATGTTGTTGTATGTTTTCTTGCGGTATGCCTTCAACGTGTCCTTGTAGCATTTCCTCTGGCTGCCGTAATGTGTCAGGCAGCAACTAAATTGGGCATAAAGCACTTGTTTGGAGAGTCAAGAGTAGGGCATCTGCATACAATATCGAGTCCAGAAGAACTGGCGCTTAACAATGCAATTGCAATGTTGGCAATATTGGCATCAACAAAGATGCTGACATTTGTGTGGAAATCTTCCCATTTGATGTGAAGGATTTTCCGGAGGCATTGTTGGTGATTCCTCTCCAGGCTCTTGAGATGACAAGTTCCACTTATACCATTATAAAAGCAGACAAGTGAGCAGTTATATCTGTTCAGCTGATGTATGCTCAAACACCACAAGTCCTTGCTCCCCCTGCCCTTCAAATAGTATGTGTTGTTATTTCTGTTCAATGCCTTAGATTCAGTTTGTGTCAAACTACATGAGATATGTGGTAGGTCTGTTATTCTAAAATAGATTATTTTTAATGTAATTATTGTAGTACAGAGAAACACTTGCTTGAAACAACAAAGAAGTTGTTTTCAAGCAACTGAATTTGGATTTCAAAACCAGTTTCCCAGAAACACAAAATAATTTTTTTTCCTCTCATGTAGACAGAAGCTGTTAAACAAAGTTCCTAATTTATACTTGGTGTTAAAATGCATCCTTTAAGAGGGGTGCCTAGCAGTCTGTAGTCCTGTTCTGTCTTTGAAAGAGTGGGGCATCCCAGGGAACTAACAAAACAGTGTAAAGCTTTTTTATGGTTAGTGCTATGTTTTTCTTAATGGTTCCACTGATAATCGTAACATCAGTATACAAAAGTTGGATTTGGCTTTATTTTGAATTTTTTTACTTTATTTTGCTCTTGTTCTTTGATTATTTTCTCCTTTATTCCTGTTCCTTCCTTCCTTTCTTTTATGAGCATCATCAAGCAGCTGTTCTTAGTGTGGGTGCCTGATCACTGCTGCTTCTAATTTGCCTTAGTCCCCCCAGGACTTTCATGTCACTAACACCTGCTTCTTGTTATTTAGAGCAGTTACTAAGAAGCACATGAGCAGACCCTTCTATGTCAGGGACAAAATAAGATTGAATGTTGCCCAAATTGACCAACCTAGCATGGCACCAAGTGTACCAGCTTTTTTTCCAACAGGATTTGCAAAATTCATGGGTTCATTCAAACAATTTAGATATGGCAGCCAGCTGTTCTGTATTTTCTTCCTTTCCTCCAGCCACACACAGCTTCCTACCAATAGACGGACGTGTTTCTCCTATTAGCATGAAGGGGAGTTTTACCTATCATGGAAAAACGTTTGTGCTTTTAAACTGCCTATAAGTTTAGTTACATTAAAAACAACATATGTTTTCTTCTTAATGCTAGATAAATAAAAACATATTTTTCTCCTCCTCCCCCACACCCAGCTTTGCTAATAATCATAACCTGCAACTTGATCACCCTACAGCTGCATTCTCTCACTCCCTAGGCCAACTGTAGCTCTCAGGCCTCACACTGCTACTCCTGCTCTGACATGGCATTATTAGCCTCCATAAGAAAGATTTTTATTATTATTATTATTTCAAATGAGCGACTGTTCTGAGTTTTAAACTTTATTACTGAGATTCTAATCAGGAGCCAGGTTCTTAGCTTGGCAGTAGCTTTTCAAGCAAACAGAGCAAGCTAAGGAGTGGGCTTATTTCGGAATTGAAAAGCTCTGATAAGATGCTTAAAGAACCTCACTGAATAGGATACTAAATCTAAAAGCTCTACTTCTAATAGGCAGAAAATACAATTAACC
>NW_005842019.1:1311429-1328957 GCF_000455745.1 Alligator sinensis | reverse complement strand
TTTCCCTAAAGTAGCAATATAACAGGGTTCCAGCAGGTGTGTAGCTATGGCATTATCAAAATAAAAAAAAAAATCAAATCAGCCTTTCACTATAAAAACAAGTGAAATGCAGAGCAGATGCTGTAATAACCATTAATTTACATTCACCAACTAGATTTGTTATAGAACTAGATCAGGAACCTTGGAAAAACAAGTTATTTTTGGCTTTCCTGTGCAACAGCATCAGAAAGCTACTGTTATGCTTTTAGCAGAGCTATGAATATATATTGGCCAAATTTATCTCTGGTGTAACTAACCCCACTGAAGTTCAGAGCACATTTAGTCCTAAACAGTACTTTTTGATAACAGTGAAATAAAACCAGACAATTTTATCAAATGCCCACCCACCTCCACTCCAAATTTTTGGTAACCTAAATCTGAACAAACTTTGGCTCGGTCTTTTCAAAACGTTTGGAAGGAAAATAAATAGTGCATCAAGTGCTGAGGTTATTCAAATCCATTCAAAAAAAGAAAAAAAAAGCTTACAGTCTCCTGCTACAAATTCAAATGACTGTTCCTCGCATTAGCGTATGTCCCTGGGCCCTGGATTGCAAAAGAAAATTGTTGCTGCTTTGTGAATCTGATCTGTAAGATTTTTGCATTTATTGTTGGGTTTTTGACACTAATCTAGTAGTATAAGCATGTTCTTGTAAATTAACATCTAGAAATGACAGACAAGGTTCTTTGGGTGAATCTGATATCTTTTATTAGACCAACTTAAATAGTTGGAAAACAATTATTAAGCAAGCTTTCGGGTTCAAAAACCCTTCATCAGGCTAAGGAAATTTCTGTAGCTGGTGTGTGCTCTTCCTGGATGGAATGAAAAGTAAAGAAGCCAGATCGCTGTTGAGTTTGGCTTCTTTCTTTTTCATGTTGTAGTTTCCATTTCAAATGGTTGAATTTGATATCTTCCATGTTACAGGGGTGTAGGTTGTAGCCCAGTTGGTCTAAGGACATAGGCATACTTTTCATGTCATCCAGGAAGAGCACACACAAACTGCAGAAACTTCCTTAGCCTGACGAAGGGTTTTTGAATCCGAAAGCTTGCTTAATAATTGTTTTCCAACTATTTAAGTTGGTCTAATAAAAGATATCAGATTCACCCAAAGAACCTTGTCTGCCTATGGCCTTAGACCAACACAGCTACAACCTACCCCCCTGTAACATCTAGAAATGTACATCTAAGTATTCTGGAGAAGGTGCAGGTTGTACTTTTAAACACTTTTAAAATGTTTTACTTGCTAATTAATAGGCTTGGCAGGATACAATTTTTATTGGTAAACAGTGATTTCACCTCACACTCACAGACTGACAAAACATATTTCCGTAATTAATAATCAAAATTAATAGAAAGAGGATGTAAGAATAAGCTGCTGCTGCAGTGCCTGGGCGGGCTTCTACTGAGCAGTGACTAGAGGCAGGGGCATGGGCTGGGCACTGTGGCTAAGTACAGACGGTCAAAAAGCCTGAGGCTGAATTGATTCAATCTTCTCAGGTTGGTCTAACTGCACAGATTGAACCGATAAGTAAATAAACACACATTCACTTTTTGATTCCAGAAATACAGGAACATGCCTGTTGTGGCCTATACCAGGTTCCAGAAGGCACTAGAGGCCACCTCCCTGGTCAGCTGGAGCAGACAGTTTGGGCCAATACTAGCCCGCCCACCCTGCAAGTGGGGGAAGTGGAGGTTGCAGGGGAGGTTGTTACCAAATCTGCCCATTACTTTGGGGTGTGCTCATTTATTAGGGATAGTTTCTAGGGTCTTGGTGATTCTGTCAATGTGCTGCTTGTGTTACTATATGGAGCTGTATTTCTTGCAGGACTCAATCTCAATGGGACTGGGTTCCTCCAGTCACCAAATCAGTCATACACACAAACACACACAAATTAATGTGACACGCCTGACCTGGCCGGGCTGATCAGCATGGACAGGCTGACACCCTCATATGCCAAGAATCAGTTCATAAGAGCAACAATAAAATGCAGTCAGACACAAGCACACAGGGAAACAGAATCCCTCTGAATCCGGCTGGGTGTCCAGCTGACACCCTCATGGGCCAGCATTCAGTTCATAAGGGCACATCTGAGTCAAACTCGGTCAATCAGCCTGTACAAGCTGACAAGCTGATCCCCTTATGTGTTTCAAACTCAGCACATCCCAATCTTTGGCCTCTTGATGAGCAGACCCCACAATAATTTGGGCTTCACAGGGATGTTTAGCATAGGTAAAAGAAGCGTTGCTGCAGAGCACGGGAGGAAAGAGAAGCAGAGAAGGAAAAATATACCCAATTACTACCAGTTTGACTATAAAAGTTATTTATTGCTAAGCATATGAAATATATAATAGTACTAGTAGTAATAGACATGCAAAAGAAAAACAAACACCAACAATGACAATACTACCCTGGTTTCACTAAGTATTTGGGGAAACTTAGCTCAAGCTTAACTGATACAGTTCAGGTTCAGAAGTTTATGCCTAGAAAGAAGACAGAGAACGCTGGGATCTCACCTAGTCCACGGTACTCAGGCTGCAAAGCTGACAGGCACAGTCTGTAGCACAGTCCTTGAAGGGAGAGATGATCTGTTCTTCCAGCGTCCCAAGAACGACAGGGGATGGTGTCAGCACAGGGGTTTTCTTCTTCTCCTTCTTTCCTCCTGCTTCTACTTCTTTTCCTTCCTTTTCCTCTTCCTCTTCTCCCTCTAGCAGCACACACACTTACAGATTTTTATACCCTCAGTTTAGCTGCTTCGAAGCACCCTCAGTAGTGTAAATCATTGTCTTTTCTATTGACAAGGGGTTATCTGGTTTGGACCATCTCAGGAAACTGATTGATAATCAGGAAACACTTAAGATTAGGGAGTAACCCAAATACTTGGGAGCCAGCTTGAGATTCCTATGGGTGGCAGATATACTGATGGGATATCTCATGGTTTCTTCAGGAACAATAGATAGCTTGCAGCATCAGGATTTTGGATTTTTACTTGTTGTGCACAAGCCTCAGCTTAGCATGACTTTTCCAGATCTTACTATAGTCTTTTAACAGACTTAAAACAATTATTGGGGTGCTCATAACCTTTTGTGGAGAGGACTCCCACCAGTCGTCTCGGGAAAGATATGACAACACCTGGGATTAGGGCTCCAGCAGGCTGGATGCTGTGATGAACCCTTAACCATTGTTCAAATGTTGCCCATACCGGGGGGAAGTCCTTAGTAAATCCAGATTAGAACTGGTCTGATAAATGCTGAGCTGGGTGTGTGTGAACATGGGTTGATTAACATTGGAAGCACAGATTCCCCATCATGCAGCGCTCTCCTGCTTCTCTGGTCCCAGAATTCACTGCAGTCTCTGCTTCAGGCTTTCTGTTTTCCATCTCTCATGTAAATGAGACCTAGGGCAGTTGATTCACTCTTGTCACCCTTATCTGGTGAGGGTCTTAGGTGCGTCTCTCACTGCATCTTAATCAGTTTCGTCCAGGCGTGGGGGGGGGGGGGGGGTGAGTCCTTTGTGAGTCAGACAGACTGTATCCTGTGCCCCGATTGCCCAAGAATACAGAGCTGAGACGTAACAAGGTGGAAAGCATCCTGGGATGCTGGCAGACTATGAGTTAACTTGAATCTGGAGGGGATCTGGGGCAGAAGTACTATAAACTGATTTAACTTAAATCAGTTAACTCTGATACCACATCCATCCAAGTTTATCTTAAACTGTTTTTGGCTATTTTAAAAGCAGTTTATGTGCACTGAACTTCTGTGGTGTTACAGATTTAAACCGGTTTCTGATAATTTATACTGGTTTATGTATAATTTCTGTCGTGTGTGTGTGTGTGTGTGTGTGTGTGTGTGTGTGTGTGTGTGTCCACCTCCCCAGCTTGGTGCCTGCAGGGAGCCAGCCAGCCGACACCCTCCCTTGCAAACTTGGGCGGGAGCCAGTGGGCAGAGCAAGTTGTTGGCTGCAGGTAGCAGATGCAACTGCAGCAGCCATAGGTTTTCTTGCCAGGGCAAAGGGCAGGTAGGGGTAAGCAACTCCCATGGGACAAAGGAAAGCAGATTCTGTGCTCAGCAGTTCTGTGCATGGGGGCTGGGCTGACAGCCCAGCAGCACAACAACTTCCCCCATGCCTGCTGTGTGCTGGGCTGAGGAAGGAAGCAGGTGGGTTTTTGTGTGTGTGTGTGTGTGTGTGTGTGTGTGTGTGTGCACGTGCGCGCACACACAAACATGCACACATGCATACACACTCCCCCACACCCCTAATTTTGCACAATCCTGAAAATTTAAATGAATAAAACTCAAAATAAATGCTTAAAAATAAATATTGATTTTAGTCATCAAAATTATTAAAAAATAAAAATTGAATTCTGCCAAGCCTATTAAGTAAGCCTCCCTATGGGAGAGTTTAAGTACTAGTATTTTTCTAAAGATGGTAAAACTGAAGCAAAGAGGTTAAGTGTCCTTCTCAGGCTTACAAACACATAGCGATTCATTAGGTGAGTTGGAATTCACACAGGGAGTTCTCACTCAGTAGAATATATTAAATAATTGCTCTTCAAACTCATGTCATCCTTTGATATTCCTAATAATTGTCAGCTTGAATAGGCCCTGGCTTATAACAGCAAAATTCAAAGGAAGATGTAAAATAATACTCTTTATGCAATCCTTGGATTGTTGGGGGGTTTTTTTCATAAAAAGCTTGTATTAAGTATTTCTGACCAAAATTTTGAATTGGCTGTGAACAGAGATATGTTTTTATTTTGAGACAGATGTCTTAAAGTAATGTCATTGATAGGATCTAGGCACAAGTAAGCTTTTTTTCTTAATAATGTACTTAATAGAGGTGGGTGATTGTGATGATTGTGGGCTCCTATACACGTGCAGGGAGGCTGCTCTGATACACTGTAGTTACAGTGCATCAGAACAGACTTGATTAATCAAGTCTGCTGGAGCATGGTAATAACCTTGCTCCAGCAGACTCCAGCATCACATGTATCAGTGTCCCTATGCTAAAAAATGGCAACGGGATGCTTTAAACTAAAGCTTGTTCATTGAGCTTTAGTTCAAAGTGCCCTGCTGCCATTTTTCAGCACAGGGATGCCGATACACATGATGATCTGGGCTCATTTAATTAGCGTGGTTCTCAGCGCTACACTAATTAAAGTGCTGCCCCACTGCCCACCTCCCAGAGCACATCTATAAATGCCCTGTGAGGTTATATCTCTGTCCATAGTCTGGTTTTATGAAAAAACCTCCATTTTAAGTATGATCCAGAATTATATTCAGTTATGTGCCCTGTTTTATACTATTTGAACATTACAATTCTCTGATTTTTTTTAGCTTGAGAGCTAACAGCACAGTTTATTCATGGTTATTTTGATTAGATACATTTCAAAATGATATGTAGCTTTGAAATGAAAAATGGAAATGTTTTGCTTAAAATGTCAAAGCTAAATGTTTAGATGATTTTTTTCAGCTGAAACAGTTTGGTGAATTGAACGTATATTTAAGCATAGTTTTGGCTAATCTAAGTATATATTTTTCTTTGAAAAATGGTTGCTCCTGGAAAGTTTGGTTGAGTACTAAATGTAATCATCAGCATTTTTTGGTTGAGAAGAGTAGTACCTATGATTTTAACCCTGAACAAGGCGGCCATGGTCTTTTGAATAGTTTTTCCAGGGCAAGGCAATGGAGGCTACTGGCTGAGACATTGACAGTTACTGACTATACCTGAAGCCCCATACAATGAGGGGAATGGAAAAGCCCTAGAGTGGGGTATCAAACATATGGGCCGTGGGCCAGATCTAGTCTGTGGAGTCATTGTATCCAGCCTGCCAGCTGCTGACAGGCCACCTGAAGTTGTGGGGTGTGGCCAGGGATGAGGAGGGCTGCTGCAGAATCTGGAACCCCTGGGCCTGGTGGACGTGGTAGTCAGCCACAGAAAGGCAATAGGGCTGACAACAGGCCTAGTAACCTTCCAGGTGCTTCACCCTTTGTCACCACTATAATCCCACCTGCTCAGCTGCTCCCACTGTCTCATATCCTTTGCTGAACCTGGAGCTGGAGCTGTTGCTGCCATGTTATCTGTACCAAATCCAGATCTGCCCTCCTGGCACAAAATGCACCAGCGACAGCAGCACCAGCACCAGCTCCGGTGTGGAGAATGTTATAAGAGACCCATGATAAGGATCTGGCTAGGGTGGTCACTGATACATCCCCAGAACACATGACATCCCCTTGGTAAGGGACAGCTACCCTCAGCAGCAAGAGGTGGGACTACCAGTCCCCTTGGCCAATCAGCAGCAAGGAGCAGGGTCAGCACAAATAGGCAACCTCCCTTCCTGGCTGGGAACCCTGCTCCTAGTTGTGCACCACCCTAGCTCTAGGTAGAGCCAATAGAATCACAAGGACAAGTGATTGACATGTATTTCCATCAATTAACTGAAAAACAGTACTTTTTGCAGTCTGGTCCTCATTGGATCAGATGGTAAATGGACAGGAGACAAAGGGTTTAAAAACAGGATGATCCACTATAAAACAGGACCAATGGCCTCCCTAGATCTGGCCTAGAGCAAGAAGTGAGTTTGATACCTCTGCCATAGAGGAAGGCAACAGAAGATGTGGTTCAAATGCCCTTCTAAAAAGAGATGTTCTCTACCAGAGCCATCATAACAATGCCTAAATGACACACTGACAAAACCCCACAAGACACCTTGGCATGGTGAGGACAATAAATAAGAGAGATTTTCATTTGGATATTTGTTGCTTTTACATAATTTGTAAGTATGTTGTGCTCCCTAACTGTAAAGACTGTTTGGGCTGAAGAGCTTTTTTTGCAGAGTTGTCGTGTTCCTTTCTTTATTGTGAAATATTGTTGTACAGAGCTAAACTATAACCCAGAGTGGAGGTTTGACTAGAATGCATACACCAGTGGGGATGCTCAGGAGTCTTGAATATTGTCTTCACCCTGGCAGTGTACCAAAGAACCTAGAATTAATGTCTGGATGCAGCTCAGACTCACTACATTTGGAACCACATAGGATCCAAAGTTTGGATCCAATACAGGAAACTGGTGGCTGTCTATGAGAAGGAAATTGGCTAGGGCTGTAACAGAAGTAGAGGGTTGACCCTGAGTGGTTGCATTAGGTAAAATGGATTCTATATCAAGATCACTTTCTCCATATAAGAACTTTTTTTTTTCCCCCAGTGAGGACATCATCATAGAAAAGCATTTCTAAAGAGTGAGAGATCAATGCAGTCAGTTTAGAAGCCAGTACATGTCTCTCTCAAGTTCTTCAGATGCACTTCTGCACAGCCAGAGAACTGCTTGAAATTTCTTCACCATTTTTGATGCAAGTGAAAAAATTCTCATTTCCTTCAAAAACCTCCTATTTGAAAGAAAAAAAAAGCGCAAGCAACTTTGTTTGAAACTCACTGTTGCATTGTAGAGAGGACTACACATAGCCTAATATTCCACTGGATAATGCCTATATGTAGACAGTCACACCAGTGCAAAATAGATGTACAATATCATTATTGGGCCATTTTTAAACACTTTGGCCACTTGTACATGTGACGGGGGTTTAGTTCCCTAAATTGAGCCTATAAGTACATAAGGGGCATGCATCAGGATCTGGAGGAACACCTGTTCACCAGAGCATCCCAAGGGATGACAAGGTCCAAAAGTCACAAACTCCTGCAAGATGGTTTTAGGCTGGATATAAGGAAAAGCTTCTTTACTGTCCAAGCCTCCAAGGCCTGGAACAGACTCCCCCCCAGAGGTGATGCAAGCACCTACTCTGGACCCTTTCAAGAAACATTTGAACATTTATCTTGCTGGGATCCTTTGACCCTAGCTGACTTCCTGCCCCTTGGGCAAGGGACTGGACCTGATGATCTTATGAGGTCCCTCCCAGCACTAATATCTATGAAAGATATAAAATCTATGAAATGGTGGGTTTTTAATTGCAATGATTAAAAAAACACCTTTTCAATGTAGAGACTTCTGTCATCATTACAGTGAGTGGCCCAATCCTTTTTTTTTTTTCCCCCCCTGAGGAATCTGCACTCCTCTCCCAACTCATCAAAACGTCATACATGGCCCCCAGACCCAGGAATCTGCACACACCTCTCACTCACAACCAGGGAGTGAGCTGCCAGTGGGCCAAGCAGCCTTTGAGCTGCAGGAGGCCCCAGTCCTTCCTTCCATAGCAGCAGTGCCCCCCCCCCCCCCCAGGGGATGCCTGGATGGGCTGCTAATGAGCAGGTGCTGCCCAGAGGGCACTGCCATTATAGACAGAAGGTCCAGCGCCTCCTGTAGCTCAGGCTCCACTGGCAGCTCGTCCCGTGGCCTCAGGAGAAATGGGCAGGCTCCTCGGAAAAAAAATAAAGGGATCAGGCATATTGCTGCTTTCCCCCCCACCCCCCCCCAGAGGAGCCTGCCTGCATGAGCTGCCACCTGGCCACACAACCCCTGAGCTGTCGGGGGGCTAGTCCTTCCCTCTGTAGTGGTGGTGCCCCCTGGGGCCACCAGGGCAGAGTGCTAGCTGCACGGGTACTCCCCCAGCTCGCAGGCAGCATCCGCTGGATCTAACTCTTCCCCAAGTACATGCGCTGGAAGCCTTCCAGGCGCTGCTGCTCACATGGGCTCAGGGATGAGTTGGATGTGGCAGGTGCTGCCTGCACCTGTCTAGCTAGCACCTTGCCAGGGTGGCCCTAGCGGGTGCTGCCACCATGGAGTTAAGGACTGGGTCCCCCACAGCTAAAAGGCTGCACATCCCACCAGCAGCTTGCACGGGCAGGCTTCACTGAGGAAAAAATAAAGCAGCAAGGGGCCTGATCCTTTTTTTCCCCCATGGTGCCTGTCTGCCCCTCCCACAGCTGGGTAGTGATCTGCTAGGAGCCTCTGAGTTCTGGTGGGGCCCAGACCTTCCCTTCACAGTGGTGGTGCCCCCCAGGGCCACCCATGCAGGTAGCTAGCAGGCAGGTACTGCCCCAGATCCTAGGCAGCACCCAGCCCAATCCAAGTGTTCCCTGAGCCCAAGCTGGGGCAGCACCCACCTTCTAGCAACCTGCCCAGGCAGCCCTGTGGGGCACCACAGCTGTGGAAGGAAAGACTGGGGCCCTCCACAGCTCATGGGTCACTCGGCCTACCGGCAGCTCACCCCCTGGCCATGGGAGATGCAGGCAGACTCCATGATAAAAAAAAAGGATTGGGCCCCTCACTGCTTCTGCCTTCAGCCCGCCTCTCCCATGGCAGGGGGTGAGCTGCCAAAGGCTGTAACGTTACAAATAATTACATTGCAAACTAAACTACATGCAGATGTGGTTTAGTTTGCAACATAGCAAACTCATTTAAATCATAAACCCCCCTCTCCCCACGCTTGTACAGCATTGTCACGGTGGGGTCCTCCAGGTGGGCCGTGATCTCCTCAAGGCCCTCTCTCCGCGCTAATTTGGCCCAAGGGCACCCTCCATTCTCGCCCACCATGTCTTTGCTCTTAAACTAAAATGTAATAGGGAGGCTGCCTTGCATCTCCTCGGGCACGTAAACTCCTGGACCCCTTGTAGGTCTCCCCGTACACTGGGTGTTACTCAAGCACCCTAGACTTGTGGGCTGCGCGTGGCTCCTACCACCCCTAATACCACGCCCCAAGCCTCGCTGATGTACCTGACATTGGTGTGTCCTTCTCTATGTACTCTGCCCTTTCTCTGGGGCCTCTTCTACAAGTGTTGTCCCACTCAGGGACCCTTGTCTGCCCTGGGACTCTTATCTCGAGCCTCCGGTCTCTCAGGCCCACCGTGCTGCTTCCCCTTTTACAGGGCATTGTGCTGCTATCCCCTTTCCTTGGGGACCACCGCAGCACCCCATCCTCCTCTGGGGCACTGTGCTGCTAACCCTTTCCTCTGGGAAAGGGTTAGCAGCTGCACCTCCACTGATGCTAGGGCACCCCACCCCTATGGGGTCCCTATGAGGCCTCCTCCAACCCCTACAGCCTCACCCAAACCTCCGGTATACTATGTAAGCCGAACATAAACTAGAGCCTCCTGGCTGTAACGCAAACATAAAGCCCCCCTGGCTAAACCATAGTGCCCAATCCTCTCAGGGCTATCGTGAGCTGTACTTGCAAGTCATCTTGGCTGAGGGAGCTCCTGCCTCTCCAGCTGCTGGCAGGGAACTGCCAGCCTGGCCTCAGCCCTGGGCTTTATAAGGGCCAGGCCCGGCCTCCTACAGGCAGCTGGCTCTCCTTAGTTGCCCTGGCAACCCGCAGCTGGGCTCGTTCCCTGGCAACACTCAGCTGGGCTCATTATGACCTGCCAGGGCTCTGTCTCTCCCTGGCAGTTTCTCCTCTCTAGGTACGGGGCACCCCAGTGCTCCGTGACAAGCATGATGCAATTAAAATTTAAAAATCGGCCAGTTTTCGTCATGTGTACAAGCACCCATATTGTCCAGGCATCAATTAGTTCAGTGTATCATAATGCATAGGCACAAGAGAGGAGAATTAAGTTTGCATAGGCAACCCTTTATTATCATATTTCCTAACTTTTGAGTGGTGGGTTTTACAACTTGATACTGTTGTTTTATTTTTTTTGATGGGTAATTGAAAATATACAAATGCTGAAATAAACAGCATTCCAGGGGGCCTAATTCAAATTCCACTTAAGTGAAGAAAAAAGGTTCCTTTTAACTTGGCTGGAAGTAGGATGGGTGACCCTACAGTTTTTGTTAAAAAATATCAGAATTCCCATTTTAAAAACAGAATGATTGTAAGTGACTTTTCTGTAATGAAAATAAACAGGATGCAATTTCTTCACTCCTTCAGAACACAGTCAGTGTTTCTCTTAGTACATACAGAGATGTACAAATCAATAACAATTTAGTAGGGGAGGGGGTATTGTACTGGGGAAAGATATAATTTTTGTTAGTTTGCTAGTGAAAGAAGTCCAAATAGTATGTCTGTGGGTCCTACTAAAGCCTGTTATAGGCCAAGTAAGCCAACAAGTTTATGAACATCATCTCATTTCTTATAGCTTTGGTGCTTTGGTACCTAGCTCCTTTCTTCAAGAACTTCCACAGTACAATTACTAAAAAACACTCTATTATATGTTTTAACTGGGGAACCATTGCTGTAAAAGAAACTAATCCTTGTAAAATGAGGGGAAAACAAAATCATGTCCCTCTGACTAGAACAAAAAAAGAACAATTTTGTACAAAATCTTACTCAATACCTGAGTAACGTACTATGATTCAGCTTATTAGCAATAAAAAGTCCTGCCAAAAATCCCATACAGCAATAAACTGTTGGAGATAAAAGGAGTAATACCCTACTGGTATTCAAAAGAAAACAAAACCATGAAAATTAAGTGCAACATGTTGCAGACCGAAACTTGCACAGTATGATTTTAAAGAGATTAAGGCCCAATCAGAAAGATGCACAAGCATATGCTTAATTTTAAGCACATAAATCAGGGGTGGGGAAAATACAGTCCAGAGGCCAAATCCAGCCTGCCAACTGAAGCTCCTAGCTGCCTTCCAGTCACTCAGCCACCCATGCTGGGCTGGCAGAGTAGGTGGAAGGCAGCTGGGAGCAGAAGCCCCATGTGCTGGACCAGGAGCTCCCTAGCTGAAGCTTCCTCCTGGCCCAGAGTAGCACAGCAGGAGCAGGAGGAAGAGCCACCACTGGAGGTTAAGGGAGTCGAGCAGCAGCTACACTGCGAGCTGTGGGCACTGGCCAGGGCCAGGCCAGGCTAGTGAGTGTGTGCTGGAGTGTGGCTCAGCCCCAGGCAGTGCGACACGGGGGTAGCCATGGATCACACCACCAGGGCAAGCTCTGCTGCACATGCCCCCTGCCCCTTCCTCCCGTCCCTCACTCCCAGTCAGCTCCTGGGACCTAGCACCTAGGCAGACCCCCCTCCATACACACACATGCATCCCCCCCCCACACCCACCCCCCACACATGTCCCACAGCCCAGAGGCTGCCCTGCAACCCCACCACATGATCCCGGTCTCGCCCACCTGTCTCTGTCCTGAACGCTGCTTCCTGCCCATGGCTGCATCCCACATAGGGAGTTTTGGTGGGTCGTTGTAGTGGGGTTGGGGCAGGGAGGATGCTGACCCAGCCTGTGACAACTCATCAAAACTCCGTACATGGCCCCCAGACCCAAACAATTGCCCACCCCTGACATAAGTAGTCCCAACAGTTACTGGAATTATCCATGTGCTTAAAGCTTAAGAAGGGTAAAATTTCCAGAACTCTTTACATGAGTTGGAAGCCTAAATCCCATTTTTGAAGGAGACTTAGGCTACAGACTGACTTAAGCACTTTTGAAAAAGTTGTCCAAATAACATTTTTTTTTAACTGGGCCTAAGTGAATACTTATACTTTAAAGATTAGGTAAAAATTGTGACAAACGATAATGTATAGTAAAATGCATATAACTAGGAAAGCACAAACTGCATTCTAATATTAAATTAAAAACAAAATACCTCTTGACAGATGGCTAGGTTGTGCAGGTCTGCCTCACGTGGGGAAGTAATGGGTTTATTCATGTAAGTACTCGAAACTGAAAAAGAATAGCACTAAAATGAGCAATTCATTTGATACATTTTCTTGCATCCGAAATAACAAGGGCAACTGTGTAAATATTTTGTCACATGATAAAGTAGCTTAAGTTGAAAATAAAAATATATAGAGAGGAAAAAATATATGAATATCTTGTACAGATAGGATAATTAGCATACTGCATCACACTGACATTGACCTGGCCCCTGGTTGAATCACACAAGGGGAATTTTCCTAATCTTCCAGTACATTTATAACAGCAAACTGGCTGAATCTCTGCATTTAAGCTCATAGGTCCCAGAGTGTTTTAAACCAATTCTAACATAGCTTCCTTACCTCTACCAGATGTGCTGATACAGCTATATCACTTTATCATGGCTGTGTAAGTGCTTCCCCTATGCACTGTTCATGCATAATAACTCATGGAAGGAAATGATCACTGTTTAACTAAGAATCAGTTTATAGATCTGTGTGTGTGGGTGTGTCTATTGGTGTGTGTGGGTGTGCAGGCAGCAGTAGGAATAGTATCTTTTCAGAAGTCAGATGCATCCTATAGATGGGCCCCTATTATTGGTTTCCATTATTAAGAAAACCTGTGAGCTCTAGTTGGTATACACAGATAGCTCAGGGTGAAAGATTGTTCATCTCTGGATTGAAGCAGTTCAGAGTTTGACAAGTCCTGGGGTAACTGAGCAGCACTTTTTTGAATTGCCTTCCTCACTTCCATAGTCTGAGGAAGAGGCTGGAAAACTTATTCTAAAAATTGCCTGATTTACTTTCATTATGGTTAGCCTGTAGTAGGTGACAATTAGCCCATCATTATCAGTCAAATAAAATCAATTTACTTCTTGAACATAGCAGCCTGAAACATACGAACACAAATGGTATGTTCGTAATGCTAGCTCTGATTTACCAGAATGAAAAAGCACACCTGTTGGTAGAGAATTTGTCAAATATAGTATTCACACAGCAAAACTAAGTGAAAATATACTTGCAGTGGAAAGCCAGGTTAGGAAATGTGGGGACAGCTATGTCTTCTTTTGGAGCGGCTATTCCAAAGATCATACAGAGGTTGGAGTTGGTTTTGCTATTAGAACCATCATTGTCAATAAACTAGATTGTCTGCCTGGGAGTAAATGCGAGTTTAATGAGGAGATCTGGGAAGGACTGTGCAACTATCATCCATGGGTACATACCATGAGAAATGCAGCTGAGATCAAGATTAAGTTTTGTGAAGATGTGGGATATACTATCTCCTAAGTACCAAAGAAGGACAAACTTCTGTGGGGTGATTTAAAAGTCCACTTTGAGATGACCTATCAAATCTGACAGGGTTCAATTATTAAGCATCAAAAAGTATAACAGCAATGGTCTCGTACTCCAAAAAAGATAGATAAATATGCCAAACAACATCTTTCCAACACAAATACCATCTTTCAGCTGTTCAGTAAGAGCAACATTTCCTGCATGCACTCCTTTTCCAGAAATTACAATTTTGCTCTGATTATATCATACCAGCAAGAGAAGAGTTGAGTTTTGGACAGAACATCAGCTTATCTGTACAAAGTTCAATAACCGTGTCAAGCCACCTACAAGACCTTAAAACAAAAAAAGCTAAAGAAATTAATTATCAGTAGAATGAAGGTTGATACAGCAAACAAGAGCCACATGAAGAAACAGAAGAAAGTTGCTAGTATGACAATGAAGATGACTAGAAGAGTTTTAAGGATATCTTCTACAAAGCTACTTTGAATACTCTGTACTCAATAGATCAGAAACATCAAGACTGATACAGGAAGAACACTAAAAATTTAAAGAAACTGCTTGATGAGAAACTTCACCTATATTTGTCTCATGTGGCTGATAAAACATCAACATAGAAGGAAAAAGCTTTTTGCAATTTAAATTGAGAGCTTTGTGTGATACCTATTGGAGCAAAAAAGTAGACATGCTATAGTGGTGTAGGTTGTCCCCAGCCTGTCTCGCACCCATTGACTCAATCTACATTTTCACTGACTACCTGTCTTGTATGCATACCAGCCCAGCCACTGGCTTCTTTACTTTTCATTCCATCCAGGAAGAGCACACATCAGCTGCTGAAATTTCCTTAGCCTGACGAAGGGTTTTTGAACCCGAAAGCTTGCTTAATAATTGTTTTCCAACTATTTAAGTTGATCTAATAAAAGATATCAGATTCACCCAAAGAACCTTGTCTGCCGACATGCTATAGTTACATTCCAAATAAAATGCCATGAAAAAGTTCCACGACCCCAGTAAAACTGCATGGGCCTCATCTAAGTGATTCCATGCCTGTGATTAATTCAGATAGAAATATCTTACTTACTGAAAAGAGTCAAATTATAGAAAGGGGGATGACTGCTGCTTCAAAAACCTGCTCCACCAAGAATCCAGCATCAGTGATGAGTCTATTGAGCAATTACGTTGATGTGCCTTCAGTAAAATTCTTGCTACCAGACTGACTGTCCCAGAAACTGGAAAGGTGATCAAGTTGGTCTCCAATGGCAAAGCACCTACTCTGATTCTATTCTAGATTATATTTACATAGCTGGCAAAGAACTCTATCAACTCACAGAGCCATTTTGGTCAACATGGCATGAAAAATGATCCTTCAAGGATTAAAAGATGTTTCTGTTGTGCTTATACATACATACGTATGTGTGTATATATATTTATGTGAAACACGTTTATATGTGTGTGTGTGTGTATACATACACATATAAATGTATGTATGGGTGTGGATGAGTGCGTGTGTGCGCTTGTGTCTGTATGATTAATAAATTTGTGTGTGACAATTATCAACAAATCTGCCCTGGTTGCCGGCAAAATTCTTTCAAGAATCATGCTCAACTGCTTTTCTTCCCACATATCTGAGAAATTTTTGCCAGTCAGCCAGGGAGGCTTCAAAGAAGGAAGAGTAACAATAGACATAATTTTGACTGCACAGAAAATACAAGAGAAAAACTGTCATCTAGTCTGTCTTTATCGATCTTGCAAAGATATCTAGCATTGTTCGTTGAGAAAGCTTATGGAAGCTTCTCTCCAAGACTGGCTATCCTCAAAATTTCCTTGTAGATAGTTCAGGGTGGGATGATGGGTTAGAGCAATGGAAAGTATCCTCAATCCATGCCCTCTAACCATGTAAAACAAGGCTGTAATCTTGCATCTACAGAATTTAATATCTTGTTTGCTGTCACATTGCTACGTTGCTTTCTGTGATCTTGACATAGCTATATGGATCAGATTCAGAACCAATGCAAACCGGTTTAATCCCAAATGCCTGCAAACAAAAACAAGGGTGATTGAGGCATTGTTCATGAACATTCATTTCCTACTGTGGTTGACCATTCCTAGGAAGGTGTGTTCATGTTTTGGACTATCAATCTTGAAGAGTCAAAGATCTTATATCAGCCTCATCCTAATAAGCCCCATATCAGTGGTCTCCAACCTTTTGGGTAAGAGATCACTTTTTGAATTAAAAAGCACCCCAAGATCTACTGTGCCCCCACTCCCACCCCATGGGTCAGTCTGTGGGGAGGAAAGGTGGAGGAAGGAAACACCTAGATAAGCCACCTGGGCCCCATTCACTTCACCCCTGCTCCTGTCTCTGCCGCACTTTGTCCTTCACCGCCAGGGCCTTTGATCTGGCCCCTGCCCCTTCCTTCCCCCATGGACTGACTTGCTGGGCTGTGGGGGACACAGATGCACATGGACCACCGCCCCCCCCCACCCCCCAGATAGACCTGAAGAGGCTCCGGGATCAACCAGTCAATCATGATTGACCGGCTGGTGACCACTGCCCTATATACTACTAATCATCACCAGCAAAGGGCATGTATTTCAAGCCATAAATGATTCATCTGTCTGTGTATTGCTGTCTTTAACTTCAGTTGCAATTCACAGTCAACTTTAACAGAATCACTCAAGGCGGTGCAGCCTTCTTAAGATTCTGTAAATGTCTTTGACATAAGAGAGTGTCACAAACCTGTGACCCCCCCAGAGCCCTGAGTTTCTCCCTGCTGCCACACTGATTGTCCCAAGAAACAGATTGAGGTTGGGATAATTCCTTATCCCTGCAAGCCTCAGCTTCATTACCATTATATTGGACCCCACAGCTGCAGCAAGGTAATCTCTGCCAGCTCTAGATGGCCCCTCCCTTTTGGGTTTTGGAAGTATTTTAGACCCTCACCCTTTCTGTGGAATGAGCTAGCCTGGAATATCACATGCACAGAGATCACTCCTTCCACAGGCAACCAGTAAGGAGACAAAACAACAAAAGGATTTATTATTAGGGCTGTGCGAAACACTATCGTTTCATTTCAACATCCGTTTTGCCATTTTGAAAGGACAGTGTTTCATTTTGTTGTTTCATTTAATTTTGAAGCACTGTCCCATTATGTTTAGAATAGCCTGCCATTGGAGGTGGTTCAAGCACCTACATTGAACACCTTCAAGAGTAAATTGGATGCTTATCTTGCTGGGATCCTATGACCCCACATGACTTCCTGCCCTTCGGGTGGGGGGCTGGACTCTGATCTTCCAAGGTCCCTTCCAGCCCGAATGTCTATGAAATCTATGTGTCCTTGAAACTGTTGTGATGCATTTTGCCCATAGGCTATAATGTGGAATCATGAAAATGGGGAATCTTGAAAATGCCTAAAACTTTGTCATTTCTTGCCTGATTTGGATGAAAATTTCAGGGATGGGATCCCCTTCTGAGGGCATGAAGCCTGCCATGTTTCAAGGAGATAGGTGCAAAGGGTTCTTGGAAACTGAACCTCAAACTTCAAAAAGCAAAACTTGTGACACTTGCTGGCAGCCTCCTGTCATATGGCGCACAGATCCAGAGGCCTGTACTCCCAGGAGGGCTGTGGGGCTGTGTCGGACTCCTCCCAGGGGTGTGGGCCCCCATATC
>NW_005842019.1:1309892-1311350 GCF_000455745.1 Alligator sinensis | reverse complement strand
GCGGCAGCAGCCTCCTGTCATCTAGCCCGGTGGCAGGAGGCAGGAGAGAGCCAGGGCTGCGCTCCACCTCCCACCGCTGAGCTGAGCTCCATGAGGTGCAGAGCTACTCGGAGTGCACTGCTGGCTCTCCCCTGCCTCCCGCCACCACGCTGCTTCGAAACTCAAAACATTTTGAAACTTTTGAAATGTTTTGAGTGCCTTCATTTCGTTTTGAAGCTATTTCAAAGCTTTTTGTTTCATTTCAATTTCACTGTTTCGAGTGAAACAGCTTTGAAATGAAACACTCGGCAAAATTTCACACCACCCTGTTTACTATGTAGGAGAAAATAATTACACAAGCAAAACTGATCATAGTTTTGAAGACAGAAAAGCAAGACAAGAAAAGTCTTTTACTCTTTCTCTTACCCTATACCCTAGCCCCCTTTAGAGTCCTGCCAGTGTTTTTAGAGATCAGTCTTTCTGCTGATTCTACCAGCCCTGGCTTTTGGGATCTCTGACCTTTCTCTAGCTTGGGAAGAATCCATGTGCATGGAGCACAGACATTTGGTTCCCTGAGGACAAGTAGTAGTGGCGCACCTTGCGCCGCAGCTATTTGTCCCTGGGGACTGCCCGTGCCACACCCACTTTAGTGCACAGCAAGTTACCCCAGGGGCAGTAGGGAAGAATGGGGCCAGCACTGGTCTGGCCCCAGCAGCCTTACCTGAGGTCCTAGGGGCCTTCTGGGGCTGCAGCAGTGGTAATCCTGCTGTGTGGAGCCTGGCTGGCAGCTGCAACATGGCTGTGGGTGACCCGGCTCCACTTTTCAGCAGCGTATGTTGCCTGTGCATGCGCTGCTCCATTTTTTTTTCTGCAAGGTTTTTTGACCCCTGGGTATCTGCAGAAAAAACTCCCCTGGAACAGTGCATGCATGGGCAGCACACCCTTGCAGCATGGAGTACACCTGACAGTGTGGTATGTGATGCTGCAGATGTGGTTGTGGCACTACATACTGCATGGTTGTGCTTGTCTAGACATGCTGCAAAAGACCATGTGACTCTATCATAGCTAGGCTGTGAAAAGCCTCCAAGCCTCCCCCCATCAGTATTATTCTAATTACTCATGAGTTACTGGACTTTCTGGTCTCCCTGAGGTACCCAGGGTTACTCAGATTGAATGGTCATTTCTCTCAGGGTTACTCAGGTTGAACGGTCATTTCTCTCAGAATTCAAAGGAGTTGACTTCTCCATTATCAGCAGACAGTACCTTATGTATTTGCTAAATACAATACTTGATTGTCTTCCAGTTACCTTATGAAATTACAAAAATACATTCATATCAAATACTATATACTATGTACAGATGTGGAAATGACAAAACTAAATCCAGCTTCACACTAGATTCATAGATTCATAGATGTTAGGGTCGGAAAGGACCTCAATAGATCATCGAGTCCGACCCCCTGCATAGGCAGGAAAGAGT
>NW_005842019.1:1302810-1309880 GCF_000455745.1 Alligator sinensis | reverse complement strand
TAGATGCCTATCTAACCTCCTTCTTGAAGACCCCCAGGGTAGGGGAGAGCACCACCTCCCTTGGGAGCCCGTTCCAGACCTTGGCCACTCTAACTGTGAAGAAGTTCTTCCTAATGTCCAATCTAAATCTGCTCTCTGCTAGCTTGTGGCCATTATTTCTTGTAACCCCCGGGGGCGCCTTGGTGAATAAAACCTCACCAATTCCCTTCTGTGTCCCCATGATGAACTTATAGGCAACCACAAGGTCGCCTCTCAACCTTCTCTTGCGGAGGCTGAAAAGGTCCAGGTTCTCTAGTCTCTCCTCGTAGGGCTTGGTCTGCAGGCCCTTAACCATACGAGTGGCCCTTCTCTGGACCCTCTCCAGGTTATCCGAATCCCTCTTGAAGTGCGGCTCCCAGAATTGCACGCAGTACTCCAACTGCGGTCTGACCAGCGCCTGATAGAGGGGAAGTATCACCGTCTTGGATCTATTTGGCATGCATCTGCTGATGCACGATAAAGTGCCATTGGCATTTCTGATGGCTTCATCACACTGCTGACTCATGTTCATCTTGGAGTCCACTAGGACTCCCAGATCCCTTTCCGCTTCCGTGCCACCCAGCAGGTCATTCCCTAGGCTGTAGGTGTGCTGGACATTTTTCCTCCCTAGGTGCAGCACTTTGCATTTCTCCTTGTTGAACTGCATTCTGTTGTTTTCTGCCCACTTGTCCAACCTGTCCAGGTCTGCTTGCAGCTGTTCCCTGCCCTCCGGCATGTCCACTTCTCCCCATAGCTTTGTGTCATCTGCAAACTTGGACAGAGTACATTTCACTCCCTCGTCCAAGTCACTGATGAAGACAGTAAAGAGTAGCGGTCCAAGGACCAAACCCTGTGGGACCCCACTTCCCACACCCTTCCAGGTCGAAACCGACCCATCCACCACGGCTCTCTGGGTGTCACTCACACATCCTTGATATAGAAATTATTGTATGAGATTCTTTGGCAGGTGATCAGAATAGAAAATCCTAGAAAGGAACATTAATCTTTCTCTACATTCCTCCTTGTAGGTAGGAAGTAGGGCTCTTCTAAATATTTTATCATTAATTTTGTTTTAGAAATGATTTGAGATCAAGGGACTGGAATTCTCCCATTATGAACACAAACCCTGAAAATCATTCATGTAAGAGTATGTGGTATTGTATGGGTATGGTTACATGGCATGCCCTTAGAATATGTATCCACTGCAGTGGTAGTATATCCTATCCTGGAGACCCCAAAGCATGCTCCTATTTGTGTGCTCCACATCTGGAAATGCACTGGAGAGGACACTTCTGGGCATTCAGCTGCTGTCATATGTAAAACACCAGTCTTCAATGTGTTTCAGAGCAGTCTGGAACATGTAATTAGGGGTGGACAGCCTGGGAGAGTCCATGCTGAGATAAGCTTGTTGCTATGGTTAGCTATACACTCAATAGTCACTGTAATTCATTCTTCACTCAGACAGGTTATTCCATTTAGAATAGATCGCAGCCTCTTACAAGGGGGGTTATTGCTCAATTTTAGATTCTTAGATCTGTGTAAAATAGTACTGTTTCATCTGTGGAAGTGTAAAGATGTTTCTTCTTGCAAATAGTGACATGGCTGAGCTTCTGAATGCAGACAGATACCTCTCCCACAGTGCCTTCAACTTTTACTAGTAGTGGGGGGCTGTTTTCTCATTAACAACTATTGCAGATATTTTACCAAAATGCTCTCTTGGGTATAACAACTGATCTGTGTGGACAACTTTTAGCATTTCTTTGATGGTGAATTCTATTATTTGGTGGTCACTGTCCCCCAGGTGACCACTGATCTGTAGGTCCCCTACCATGACATCTCCCATTGCCAGTACCAGGTCCAGTATGGCATTCCCTCTAGTGGGACCGTGTACCTCCCGTGTCAGGTGGAGGTCCTGTACACAGGTTAGAAACCTGCGTGAACGGTGGGACTTTGTCGTCTGCGTCTCCCAGCAGATGTCTGGGTAGTTTAGGTCCCCCATGACTACCGCCTCTTTAGCTTTTATGGTCTCCGAGAGCTGCCTCAGGAGCCCCGAATCTATTTCTTCCCCTTGGTGTAGGTGTCTGTAGCAGACCCCTACCACCAAATCCCTTTCTCCTTGCCCCTCATGTAGCCTAACCCACAATCCTTCTATTTCCTCATCCTTTGATTCCGTCTTGATGAGGGTTGATGTATATTGCTCATTGACATAGAGTGCAACCCCTCCCCCTTTTTTCCCCACCCTGTCCTTTCTGTACAATCTATAACCCTCAATATGTACTGCCCAGTCGTGGGACGAATCCCACCAGGTTTCCGTTAGCCCTACTAAGTTGTAGGTGTTTTGTGCAAGCAGGAGCGCTACTTCATCCTGCTTGTTCCCCATGCTCCTAGCATTAGTATATAGGCACTTGAGCCCTGCGACTGGTGCCTTTGCTGCCCCCCCGCTCCAAATCCCAAGGGGCCCCTTATTTCTTACCTTCTCATTGCTTGCCTGTGCTGTAGTGCTGGCCGCCCCATGGCTTGCAGGTTCCCAATGTTCTCTTCTTCAGGCTGGGCTGTCCTTGTGGGTGCCACATGGTTTGGTGGTCCACAGCTTCCCCCGCCCTCATCTTCCCCTCCCCCCCGATGAGCCTAATTTAAAGCCCGCCGGAGCTTTAGCTACAAATAGAGATGAAACAGCACGGAAATAAATCTAATTTGGGAGAATACTCATGCATGTCATGCAACGAATCCCCAAAGGCAAAATTTGGGGGTGAATCTCTGATAGACAGGTATAACTTTGCGAACAAAATTAATAGTCTACAGCAGGGGTAGCCAACTAGTGGCATAGGTGCCAAAAGTGGCACAGCAGCTTCCGTGCCATTTGGGAGATCAGGAAGGGAATGGGCAGCATAGTGGCAGATAGGACAGGAAGCAAAAAGCAGGGCAGCAAATCGGGCAGAGAGAACAATGAAGATAGCCAAAAGCAGGGCAGCAGATCAGTCAGGGAGCACAGTGCTGACAGCAAAAATCAGAGGAGAAGTTCAGGCAGGGGAAGGGGATGGGGTGGAACTCAGGGAGGGTGCACAGCTAATTTGTTGCATACGTGCCAAAAAGTCTGGCCCCCAGTGATCTATGGGATGGTAATCTTGACTTCTTACTCTGTGCTTATGAATCACGGACATCTACATCCATCATGTCAAGAAAGTAACCCATTTACTTTTTAAGATGTCTTTGAAAATAAGTTTGCAAGATAGAAGCCCAAATACTGAATTCTTCTGACAAGCAAATATGACAAGCGTAGCTCCTAGATGATGAAGGTGGTCTGGTCACACAGGTGTGATGTTTAATGACTGGCTGCCTAAGAAAACTGTTTATGGAGAATTGTGCTGTGGCAAACATTCTCATGGCAGGAAATGGAAAAGATACCAAGTGTTGTTTAAAAACAGCAACACGGAATCAATACCATATTGATCTTCAAAGCTGAGAAGCAAGCCCAGGAACACAAGATTTAATGCAAAATAATCTATGATGGTACAATTAGCTTTGAGAGCCAACACTTCAGGAATATGTAGCACAAGTGTTTATAATTAAAGTCTCAACATCAGGATACGCTCTCCTGGTCTACTGCAGTTACTGCCATCCATGCTGTCTATAACTACGCTCTGGGAGAAATGGGCTTATCAACCATTGGATAAGTCATTGCTGAATATGTTAACACAAGATGAAATGTGATAATCTTTCACTACCAATATCATGGAAATCATGCTTGTATACCTATCTTTCTGGCACTATTCATGTAGAGCACTGTAGGTTGATGAAAATATCATAAAGTTGTACAGGATTCTGAGCTATGTGATCCCTATTAGCTTTACATGTTGCACAGAAAAAGCACCATCCCACATCACAGAATGAACAATCTAAATTCATAAGATTAGAACAATTTGAAGTCAAAGGCATTGCTCAAGTGAAGTAGTCTCCACACAATCTTGGGCTAAAATGTTTAAAGCCTTATAGACTTTATCTACAGAACAAGTACAGTGACGGTACTCTTACAGACCTTATTATCTTCACCTTTAGGGGTGTCCCCTCTCTCAGACTTTCATACATCATTTGCCAGACCCATTCAGTCCATAGCCTTTCTGCTGAGATTGACAGCAAAAGGCGGTGCTAAATTCGACACTGGTTTGTGTTTAATGAAAGCAAGAATTGAATGGTAACTAGTGATTCTATAGTAATGATGTTTAGTTACTTGGCAGTTTATCAACGAGTGGTCTAAAGGCTAATCTTTTAAAAATTCAACTTCCCCTAGACATTTTTTTCTTTTTCTTTAGAAAATATTCTCAGTCATGATGTGCTTCAAAGTTTGGAAAATGTACAAACAGTAATGAATGGGAGAGGAAAAAACAATTCTATGGATTTTCCTACAAATCAAAGGAGGAAAGGAAATTATCAGAACAGCATTGACTCTTTGCTGTGGCACAAAAGTCACACATTAATATTTTAGCAGTGGAAGGTACAACTATAATCATTTGCAATTTCAATAATTTATATCAATACACAATGAATTCTATGCATGTGCATTTGGAAAATGTTATAGCAGGAAAGCTGGAAAAGAAACTGGCAACTATACAAGCTCAGTATTACTCATCATTTCTCTTTTTTTCTATTTCCTGGAAAAGTAAAGAAGCATAAAGAAGGTTCGTGACTAATTCCTGACCTAGTAACTGTTGAAAAATAAATTAATATAAGTAAAGTAACAGGAAAAACAATAATTCATAAACTTAAATGTTGAAATAGTATGTAAATACTGAACACTTAGGCCACAGTTATGTAAACATACATGTATAATTATCTCAGTACACAAAAGTAGACTCATTGGGCTCATCCAGACAAGCGCACACATGCAGTTCCCCGGGGACAAGCAGCAGCAACACATAGTTGTGCCCCTGCTGCTTCTCCCTGGGGAATGCCCGCACATGCATGCTCTGGTGCATGGCAAGTTACCCTGGGTGGGGTAGGGGAGGCTGGGACCATCACTGGCCTGGCCCCAGCAGCCTAACCTGGGGTTCTGGGGGCCTCCTGGGGATCCAGCAGCAGCGGTCCACTGTATAGAGCCTGGCCGGCAGCTGGATTGTGGCTCTGGCCAGCCAGGCCCCAGTTTTGAGTGGACTTGCACCACCCCACTTTTTTCAGGCGTGGGATTTTTTAACACTAGGATTTCCTGGTGTCAAAAAACCCACTGCACTGCAAATTAGCAACACAGCAAATTCCTGCATATTCCTGCATGTGTGGCATGTGCAGTTTGCAGTGCTGCAAATGGGCCTGCAGCGCCACAAACCGCACGTGGATGCTCATCTGGATGTGCCCACTGATTTCATTGGAAAGATTGGCAAAATCAGGAATATTGTTTGAAACAAAAATCTATCCTGTTTGTGCCTAGTTAGTCTAAGGATGGGTGATGGAACTGGAATCTTCATATTTTAACTAGGTTGCACCCTTGGAATAATAAAGGGGAAAGTATACGGACAAACAAAAGGCGCTTTGTTATTATTCAAGTGTGAGTGGTTGAATTGTTTCCAAGAGTATTGTTCATTTAGTGTTTTATACATTGGAAGAATTTTTTGTGTACACGTACATCCGAATGTTTGTGTGCGCATATATCCAGTACATGAATATATGCATTCATATTTGCTTAAACAATTTGAACTCCAAGAATGTACTCCAGCATTACAATGTGCAGTCTCCTACAAAACCTTGCTAATACTAAGGCAAAAATAACTTTCAAAATGGGTGGAATGTGTGAAAGCTGGATGTGTCAGTCTGTTACAAGAATGTCTGAGGTTGGCATTAACGTTTTGCACAAGGGTAAATCTACATTTGGGGCATATATGGCTTCTTGGTACATGTCAGGAATAGAGACAAATGAGACAATGTGAAGTGGCAAGAAACTTCTCATTTCACTTTTTGCTTCATGTTCTTAAGATTGGGTTGGTAGGATATGTGCTAATGAAACCTGAGCTGTTGCTAAAGGCTGATTTTGTAGTCTTTCTTAAATGCATGTTCAGCAGACTTTATGATCAAGAAGGGGAAATGGAGAGTTAGACCTGCACAGAAATCAGAGAGTGAAACTGCACTCCCCCAGCATCCCAGGATGCTATGTACCTCCCCCACAACATCCCCGCCCCAACAGGGTGGTAAGGCTAGCCTTGGCCCAAGCTATCTGCTCCAGTCGAGCAGGGAGGCATGCTCTAGTGCCCCCTGGTTTCTGGCCTGGGCCACTGCTGGCATATGGTTGCATTTCCAGAATGAAAAGTGAATGTCTGTTTACTTACTTAGTTCAATCTACACAGCTTAGACTAACCTGGGAAGATTGAACTGATTCAGCCTCAGGCTTTTTGACTGTCTGTACCTAGCCTATGTGTTTGCTAGTGAGCAGTAGGGATTTGGATTCTTCCTGGTCCTGAGATAAGTATGTGATTTGGTGGTTAAAGGTAAGATAACCAAAGAACAATTCCTATAGAAAAGCAGTCAGTATGTTCATGATCCATTTCCACCGTATTGAAGTGGGGTAAGATTTTGAGCTGTGCCTGGAAGAGGCTCAGTACAAGACTCACAACCAAAGGAAAGGAAGAGATAGGCAGCTTTAAGACAATTTTTGCACCTTCCTAATACTGGGCTGCTCCAAGGGCTGCAGTGCCCTTGCTTTAACTCACATAGACCTGGGGGCCAGTTTAAATAATGGCAGCCTCCTCAAGTTTCTCTATGTCACGTAGTGCTACATAGATCCTCTTAATTTATTTGGGCATCTAAAGCCCTGTTCAAATATAATAAAGGGCTTAGGCTGTCTGTCTGTCTGTCCGTAATGCTTTTGGTCAACTGCAAATGCATTGCTGAGGGGGCGGGTGGTGATCGGCTGAGCAGGCCCAAGTTTGAGCCGCTGCTGGGGAAGTTTGTGGTGGTGGCAGATGCACCCCGGCTGCCCAAGCAGCAGGGCTTCCTCTGGCCTCCCTGCCTGAGGACAAAGGGGGGGGGGGTCACAGTGGCGGCGCCCCCCTGTTGCCCCTCCCCGCCGC
>NW_005842019.1:1296734-1302733 GCF_000455745.1 Alligator sinensis | reverse complement strand
GGCCTGGGCGAGTGGTGAGGGGAGGTGAAGGAGGGGTCATGGTGGTGGCTGTTGTCAGGGCTGGGCAGCAGGGAAGGAAAGAAGGGAGGGAAGCAGAGGGGAAGGGAGTGGGGGGTCATGGTGGTGGCATACTCCCACTGCCTGGCCCTGACAACAGCCGGTAGGGAAGGGGAGATGGCAGAGAGGGAGGGAGGGCAGCGGGGAGGGGAGAGGAGGTGGGGGGAAGCCCTGCTGTGAATCAGAGGTGGGTGGGGGGAAGGAGCCCCTGCACTGAAGGCTGGAGAAGGAGGCAGAGGGAGTCTTTACATGGCCGGCCCTGAAGGGTGAGTGGGGGGCAAGGGGGGCCATGTAAACATTACCTGAAATCCGTCATTCTTGACGGGCAATTAGCTAGGAAAATATATCTACAGAACAAGTAGATGAAGTCGAAGAACAAGTTACAGATCTGTTGGCATGGCCCCACATAAGGACTTATGAAGAAGTCTTCACTGAACAGACTTATGGCTGTGGAACCAGGACCTTTCGAACCCCTCTTCTTCCCTTTCAGCTTGTTCTGGATGCTCTTCCCAAATGTGGCAACAGTAACTTTCTGTAACCTCTGTTAATTTATTCATAAAATAGAACAGCTCATAATAACCTTCTAGGTTTGGGTTATTAACCTTGTTTAATAATTACAGATTGTGAATGGCATAACAATATAAACAGCAGTCACTAGAGTCAAGACATTAACTCAGTCTCCTGGCTGCTAATTCAAGGAACTTTCCCCAGAGATATTTGGTAAGACTGAGTTTCTTTCTCATCACTTTCTCAGTTACTAGTGACACAAGCTCCTCCAAGAAGACAGTTTACATCATCACTGCTAAATATACCAGGTTGGTCTTGGCACTTTTCAGTTTATGAAGATAAAGTGACAAATTATGAGACAGCTAAATGCTACCTTTCCATAATTGATATTGAATTAATGAGGACATGAGAAGCAACAGGTGAAGCAAAGCACATAGTCAGAGTGTTTTAGATTTTTTGCAAAAGGGGTCTGATAACAGGACAGAAGGTTTCTTTTCTCCCAAAACCTCCAAAATGGATTGCAACAATCAAATTATTTTCATCAAATTATTCTGAAAGCTTCAAATGCTACACAAGTTTACATTTGTAACTTTTTTTCTTGATATTTCCATGACATTTTGCAAAATAAAGTTTCCTGCTGGTATACTGCCACTTGCCTCAGTTTTAACTATGCCATTGTGACCAACCTTCACATAATAAGGCAACTCTGGCTACTGTCATTTTTTTACCAGCATGTTGTCTAGATTTGCTTTGAGCAGCATTAGATATGACATAGTTGTAAAAATGCCAGCACCTTATCCATCTCTGAAAGGACTATCAGAAATAGTGGCATAACAGTGGCTGGGAAATTTGGAGGAAATTTCAGGACAGGCATAGCCTGTGTACCAGTTTCACAAGATCTAAAATAGGAATATTACTTATTGTAAGGGCTCCGACTTTCTCTCCAAACAGGTGCTAAAAAGTGCCAAATATTATTTATTGTATAGGTATGAAAAATGCCATTCATAGGTATGACATCTCAATGATGAATTATAAATATATGTATTTTTTCCTCACAAGAAGGCTAAGCTATTCAACTCAGCCGAAGAGAAGAGTGGCTCTGAATGATTAAAGATTTTTTTTCTTGAGGAGAAAAAATAATTGACACTTACAATTTTTAGTTTGCTCTAGCTTACTGCTTAAAAAATAATAAAAAAATCTTATTAGTATGTAGTGTTCAGCACCCTGTTTTATAACATGTACACTATAAATTACAAGGAAAATACACCAAAGGGTTCTGGTAATGTCCTTATCCAGATGAGACATTCTCTTGTGATTTATCATTTCACCAGAACCCTTGTAATCTATAGCTGTCTGTCTTTTATTTATCTGTTTATTGGGCTATCAAAAGCTCCCATTCCATTAACTGCATGTTCTCCATTGACAAGACATTTAATACATTTAACATTACCCAGACTCTTTTGCGGAGCTTTGTGGAAAATGTGTTGATTGGCCTAATTTGGTTCCCAACAGCAAGGAACTCTCTTCTCCCAGGTGCCCCCTTTTTGACAAGAAAACAGTTTCTTGCTCCTGTTGTAGCATCGTTATTCTGTAGTGGCTGTCAGTTGATTTCCAGGTGCAATTTAAGGCACAGGGCTTAAATCTCAGACCATGAGAACCCCTTTATCCTGTTATTCCAGCAAATTTTTGATGAACTTCAGTTGGATGGTGAGTGGAGAGCAAGAAGTGTATTTGTGCAGAGGAAGAAAAGAGAGTGAGAGAGCAAATGCCTATCAGAAACACTGATGTTGCAATATGACCTTTGCTGATCCTGTTAAGCCTTGAGTGAATTAAGCAAATAATTTCACATAAGCAGCAATAAAACCATTAGACCACATTAAGCCATCATGTTTTATTTTACCAAGAGCTATTTTTAACTTATTTTTTAAAATATATTGGGACTATTTTTGTATCATCCTACCTCACACTATATAACCATATTTGTTAAGATGGTTAGGTACCAAAATACCATTGAGGATCTGGGTGTTAGTTACTAATAATCCACTGACACTGGCTACAAAAGGAGAGAAATCACATCCAAAAATGAGGTTTAAAAGCGTTGCTAAATATTAAAAATGAGGCTTATGGTTGTTGTTGATTTCAAGCCCAGTAATATAACAATCCAGTGGCATATTTCAAGGCCATTAACAAGTGCTGCTTTGTATCCCTTTGCAGAGGTGAGCATCACCCTTTTACAGTGGCAGGATGTTTTTATTTCTAGTCCTTCAGGGTCTCATTGGCAGCCTTAAATCCATCCTTTGTACCACACTGAATGATGCCCAACACATTGTTATTTTCTGGGGGAAACTTCCCATTTAGCAAGTGAGGAAGAAAAGGAAAAAATAAAGCAAAAAGGTACCTAGAGACATGCTGTGTTTGTAGTCTTGTAGGAGATGGTTAGTAGAAAGAATGTAGGTGAGCTGAGCAAAGATTACTTTTCACATATAGACATTATAGACATTACTGTATCCACATTGGTCCTGGGTATGACCATAAACTGCATCCAACTGGAGGGCCTGGTGGCATGGTGGGGCTACTCATAGTGGGGTAGCTCCTGAAAATACCACAATGTTGCAACCTCCAGAGTAAAGCAAGTGTGGGCACTTCAAAACCCTAGTCCCCATTGCCTTGTGGTACTCCTTGGTTGGAAAAGAGCTAAGGGACGTCACCCTGACAGAAATGAGTCCTCACTGAGGCGTTAGGCAGTCAGCAGCAGTTATCTGTTGATTTCTGGCAGAAGCTACAACATTAGGTATTGAACATCTAGACTCGGTCTAGCCTTTGGATTCTGTCTCAGTGGTCTAAAGGGAAGATGGTAGGTCTTGGGCAAACTCCACTCCTCTGTATTCTTGCATATGCATACTTGTCAAAGGTCTTAGTGTGATGGTGACAGGAAGCCATACAAATGGATTCAGCAGGCACCTGACTAGACCTCTGGGCTGAGTACAGACAGTCAAAAAGCCCAGGACTGAATTGATTCATTCATCACAGGTTAGTCTAAGATGCATAGATTGAACTGATAAACAAGTGAACAGACATTCACTTTTATTTCCAGAAATAAAGCCACATGCCTGCAGTGGCCCACCCCAGAAGTTGGATGCACTAGAGCATACCTCCCTGCTCAGCTGTAGCAAACAGGTTGGGCCATGCTAGTCTGCCCACTCTGTGTGTGTGTGTGTGTGGGGGGGAGTGTTGGGGAGGTGCAAAGCATCCTGGGATGCTGGGGAACTGTGAGTTGACTTGAACCTAGAGGAGATCTGGGACAGAATTTCATTAAACTGATTAAACTTAAATCAGTTAAGTCTGATACTACATCCATTCAGGTTTACCTTAAACCAATATCTTGGCCATTTTGAAAGCGGTTTATATGCACAAACTTCTGTTGTGTTACAGATTTGAACCAGTTCCCGACCACTTATACCAATTTATATTTAACTTCTGTCCCTAGCCCTTATGCATACACCATGATCCAGAGGATTGACGGTTGCCAACTTTACTGTCTCCACATATTGTCTGTAGTGTAAACATAAATGGCACAAAAGCACCAATACTTGGTATAAATTTTTATTTTTTTTTACTAACACCATCTCAGCACAATATCACACCATTTCAATCTTAGCTTTATTTATTGGCTCTACTTTATCATGATCATTGATATTTGTGCAGCTGCCTTCTGTCCTCCTGATCGGCTGAATGAGAGCCTGATTATTTTCCAACAACTTTTGTAATTATCCTTGAAGAAATAAATTGCTGTGTTATGTACAGTACATCTGTGATTATGATAACTGTTCCTTTTTTATAATATTTCTATGTGGGTTTTAATTGGCAAGCTTTTTGTAGCTTGGTGAGCTTTATAAACTCCCTTTGTATACTCTGAAGAACAAAGAACAGATTTTAAAAGGCAGCAAGACAATCTTAGCAAGTTTAGCTGTTACCCAGCTTAAAGATCTCTCTCTTGTAACTTTGCCCAGGTGTTTTCTTTTTAACTTTATGCTGATGAATAATACTCTCAGGATTATTTTTCCTGGCATCTGTATTCTCCCATATCCTTGTGTATATAGCAGTAATATGCTTTCTGTAGAGTTAAGATAGCTTTTATGCTTTTTTTCTTAGGGAAGCTCTGCAAACCTTCAGTATAGGCAGTGTTAGAAATTGCTGACTTTACAAAGAATTTCTGCTTTTTAAGATCATGATTTGACCTTGAAACAACCTCCTAAAGACTCTGAAGTCAGCAGCAGGCCTGTATCCAGGCCCTGTAACAGGGGTGGGCAAAATGCGGCCCACAGGCCGGATGCACCCCCCAGGCCTTCCTATCCACCTCACAGGGCCCCTAAAAAATTTAGAAAATTTATATTTATCTGCCCCTGGCTGCCGGTCATGGGGCCTTTGATGGCTTGCCAAAATTCGGTAAGCAGCCCTCCGCCTGAAATAGTTGCCCACTGCTGCCCTATAAGCATCATGTTATTGGCTTCTGGGTTGTGTTCCTGCATTCTTTTGAGGCCCGGGGCATATTTGGAAAGATGGACCCATTTTGACCATAAAACATATGATAGAAGGAAAATACAGTACAGAGGGATGTATTGTAAAGTCACTCAATAGGAAAATATATTTAAAAAATTTTAGAACATTAAAAAAAATATAGAGATAAAATATAGGAAGGTACAGATCTCTCACAAGTGTGCCCTTTAAGATTGTCAAATAGGGGAGCAGGTTCAACAGTTACAGACCACGAGCTGATCACCTTCACCATCCGCTGAAAAGCTGGCAAGTCAGTCAGCAACACGGAAGTCCTTGACTTCAGGAAAGCCGACTTTGACAAGCTCAGGGGGCTTGTCAGTGAGGCCCTAAGGGACCATGACCACGGAGAAAGGGGAGTTCAAGAAGAGTGGTTGCTCCTCAAGGGAGCGATCCTTAATACACAAACTAAGTCTATTCCATCTCGGAGGAAAGGCAGCAAGAGGGCACAGCAGCCCCCCTGGCTCTCCAGGGACCTAGCAGACCTCCTGAGGCTAAAAAGAAAAGCCTACAAAGGATGGAGGATGGCAGTCACCTCCAAGGAGGATTATTTTGCACTGGTCCGGTCCTGTAGGGAGCAGACCAGGAAAGCCAAGGCTGCAACTGAACTCCAACTAGCTTTGAGCATCAAGGACAATAAAAAGTCCTTTTTCAGATACGTGGGGAGCCGGCGGAAAAGCAAGGGCAACGCTGGACCCCTGCTGAATCAGATGGGGCAACTGACAACTCACGCCCAGGAAAAAGCCAACCTATTAAATAGGTACTTTGCGTCGGTCTTTCATCAGTCCCATGGGACGCTCATGCCCGCTATGGGACAGGGAAGTCCGGGTGAGGGTGATCCCCTGCCCTCCATTGATGCTGACTTTCTGAAGGAACATCTT
>NW_005842019.1:1280931-1295928 GCF_000455745.1 Alligator sinensis | reverse complement strand
TGCTTCCAGTTTTGGGCTCCACAATTCAAAAAGGATGTGGAGAAGCTTGAGAGAGTCCAGAGAAGAGCCACGCGCATGATCAGAGGTCAGGGAAGCAGACCCTACGATGACAGGCTGAGAGCCCTGGGGCTCTTTAGCCTGGAAAAGCGCAGGCTCAGGGGTGATCTGATGGCCACCTACAAGTTTATCAGGGGTGACCACCAGTATCTGGGGGAACGTTTGTTCACCAGAGCGCCCCAAGGGATGACGAGGTCGAATGGTCACAAACTATTTCAAGATCGTTTCAGGCTGGACATAAGGAAGAACTTCTTTACTGTCCGAGCCCCCAAGGTCTGGAACAGCCTGCCATCGGAGGTGGTTCAAGTGCCTACATTGAACACCTTCAAGAGCAAACTGGATGCTCATCTTGCTGGGATCCTATGAACCCAGCTGACTTCCTGCCCTTGGGCAGGGGGCTGGACTCGATGATCTTCCGAGGTCCCTTCCAGCCCTAATGTCTATGAAATCTATGAAATCTATGAAAATGAAATTACTATTGCACAAAGGAAAGAGAAATGAGACAGATGTGTATTAATGAGCCTTAACCAGTATAATATAACTGCAATTTTTACCTGATCATGATTTGACTAACAGCGATGGAGTGCAGGTGCCTGTCAAAAGGGTTTTCAAAGCATGGTAATGAAACCTCATTAAACTCTGATGAGGCATAAGTTTTTACAGATGGATAAATGGAGGCCCTGTAAGGTTAATAGATTTGCCCAAAGTCACGCAGGGCCTGGCTACAATGGCTCAATGCTGCTGTTGAAGTTGCCGCTGAAAAGTAAGCCCTTCCAATTTATCTCTCCTGACGCTCCAAATCCAAAAAAGGGCAGCAGTGAGGATGCTCTGGGAATGTGCCAGACTGCCCCTATTAAGAGGCCTGTCTCTGGCATGCTTGAGAATAGCACTGGACAGTGTCCCCAAAGCATCATCACTGCTGTGTTTCTCAGTTTGAAGCACGTGGAGCAGAAGCAGGTGTAGCGGGTGTTATTTTTCAGAGGCAGCCTCCGGAGAGGCATGGAACTTCCGGTGTAGGCAAAAGAATCTAAGTCTGGGCACCCTGGACCCTCAATCAAAATCATTAGACCATATTTCCTCCTTTTTGAAGGATGTAAAATTGCAAGAAACAAGCATCACACTAATGGTTTTAAAATAGATCATACTTTCCACCCTCCTGCTCAGAAGATAAAGGTGTTGGATGAAGAGAGAGGAGTTAAGGTTGCCCTTTGGATTAATTTTGGAAATGATGAAAGTGATAAAACTGGCAAAAATAGATTATTTTAAATAACATCTTTGTCTCCTCATAGAGAGATGTTATTTATCTTAAAGACCTTTTAAGAGATAGCATGAATTAAAAGATGGGTTCCTTATTATCATTGTTATTTAGACATCTGACATCAACTTCACTGGCCTGGCCACGTCATCCAGATGTCTGACTCCAGACTCCCAAAGCAAGTTTTATTCTCCCAGCTCGGTCAAGGCAGAGAAAGTGCTTCAAAAACACTCTCAAGGTCAACTTGAAAAAATGCAACACCAACAACTCATGGGAGACTGTCCCAAATGGAGGAAGAATCTGCTGCAAGGATCTCAGTATTTTGAAAGCTTATGATGAGAACAGGAGATGGAAAAGCATGAGTGGCAGAAACAACATGCTGTGCACCAAACCAAGAATCCAGAGCCACCCACCCCACAAGGAAAAACATGTCCGAGTTGCAGCAGAGTCTGTGGATCCTGAATTGGCCTCATCAGTTATCTTCAGGCCCACAGATAAGACAATCATGGAAAACAATCATCCTTGACTGTGGGGGATTGCCAAAGAAGAAGACATCTGTAACTGCTGGCTTGCAGCAATGTCCACTTGAGTCTGAGCCAGAAAAACCACCTCGCTTTGAATATGCACTTGAATGGTAGAGCTCAAAACAAGATTCAGCTGGTGGCAGTGATTCAGCACTGTATGTGGTACTCCTCATTCTGGGGCAGTACTGACAGTATGACATAATATACTGATTTAGGTACCATCTCTTTGATATAATACAAATTAGAGGTCCTAAATGTATTAAAATATAATTGATACTTTTAAAAAATGGAAGATTATAAATGCAACTATCCCAGTAAAGAAAACCCAGTAAAGAAAACTTGATTCAAGGGAAAATCCCAGTAAAGAAAACTTGATTCTGCTTACTTAAATTCTCCTTTGCTATTTCAACTTTCTTTTCACCCTAATGCCTGGCTGTCTTTCACTGGTGGATAAAAGCATACCTATGTAGAGTTGGTTTATCATTTTCTAATGTGCTTTAGGATCTTTGTGATGAAAGGCACTCTTTATATGGAAGAGATTATTATTAGTAGTATTATTTAGATCTCAATTACTTTGCAAAACTTTTAAATGCCTGCTGTTCTTTGCTTCTGTCACAGGGGAGATACATTTTGAGAGGAAGGTTGACAGGGAGTTGATGGAACATATTTAAATTGAGTCAGAAAAGAAGTTTTGCCACCTTTAATCAGTGGCAAATTGCCTTCTGTTGCCACTCTCAAGCTGTATGCTCATGTAAAGTGAAGAACTCTGACAAGTTAAACTGATATGAGGTTGTACTGACTCTTTTATATGTGTAAGGATCAGATCTGCTACCTGTTCATATTTCTCTTATTTTTACACTGGTAACATAATATTTATATATGTATTACAGAGCAGTGATTGGCTGATTTTTTTTTCCACCGAGTACTCCCTTCCTTAAAAAATGCAGTAATCAATCTTCCTGAAATTTCATATTCCACATCTCATCCCAATACAGAACTTTTCTGGGATATTTTGAGAGAAGGAGATCATTAACTATATTATTCAGTTAGTCTCCAAGGGTGCCTGTACACGAGCATGGAGCCTGCTCTGACACACTCTCATTACAGCGTGTCGAAGCAGACTCAATTAATTGAGTCTGCTGGAGTGCGGTAATTGCTGCACTCCAGCAGCTTCCTATGTCTTGTGTATCAGCATCTCCCCACTTCAAAATGGCGGTGGGGGCACTTGAACTAAAGCTCATTGGATATGAGATGCTGTGATGCTTTAGTTAGAGTGGTTCTCAGAGCTGCTCTAATTAAAGCACTGCCCCCCATATCTCCAAAGCACATATAAAAGTGCCCTAAGGTGCCACTTTGTCCTACCTTCTGTCTGAGATACTTTAACAGCATCAGAAAAGTATTTTCAAAGTTTGTGTGTAAAACAAAACAAAAAAAGCCTTTCTCTCTTAGATTTTTAAAATATATACCTACATCATAATTACTGACTCATCAAACTTCATAAGCCAAGCCACATTTTTGGAACCTCTTGCTTAAAAAGTGTTGCCACAGATGATAAATACACTGATATAGGCATAGATGGGAAGTGTAGGAGCCCAGCAGAGGCACAGACAGGACCATTTATCTAGACCTAAACTTGTGATTACAATTTTCAGTGGGTATAAAACCATTTCCTTAAGACCACCTTTCCATTCAAGTATAAGTAACCACTCATCTCCTCTAAACTTGAGAGTCTGCAAGAGAAGAAACAGGACATAATGTCCTTCCAAATGACCTTATACATCAACAAAAAATAAAATTAAACTTTTCAGGCTCTTAGAAAGAACAGAAAAGAACAGAATACCAGGGATGTTCCCAAACAAAACTTGGTTAAGTCAGGTAAGGTTCAAAGTGTGTTTCTATGAAGTCTAACTAACATGCAAAATGTTACTTTACTTATAAAAATTCTATACATTAAAAATAATTATGAAGAGTGAAAACATGTATGTTCCCCCCCCCTGCGAATCCTTTACCATATATTATCATCTCATATAGTCTTAGTTTTGCTCTTCAAAAATGAGCAACATTTTATGTAAAGGTCAAACTAACTTGATTTAGAGATCTGTTGTCTTATTCCACCTAAAATTATAATACTAACTTATGCTATACTGTTATTCTTTAAAAAGAGAAAATCCAAATTAATCCTTGTTTCACAATATAATTTTAAAAATCTAATTTATAAAATAAAAAATAATTGCATGCAATTTGTTTCTTGTGGTAGCATAACTAAGGCAGGGCAAATGGGTAGCTTAGATGCCAACTTGGCCAGCAGCCAGAAGTCCAGGTGTTCAACTGCCTTGTTATACCTCTGGTTTCTTGATATAGACTAAATCACTCATTGAAATTCTATGAATGAAACGGAATAGTTAAAATGTAAATAATAGGTATAATTTGTCATACCTTTATGTGGCAAAGCATAAGTTGTCCCTACCACTTTAAGAGGCTTGAGCAGACTGTGGAGCAGCCAGCAGGTGCAGTGAGACCTAATTAGGCAGTTACATGTCCGCAAGAGAACCCCTGGATTGGAGGAGGGCTGGGCAGCCTCAGTATAAGCCTAGGCCCTAGGAACTGAGCTGGCAGTTGCTGCAGGGAGCTGAGGGATAAACATCACCCTGCCAGAGATCTGTTGCTCCCAGAACACCTGGAGGTTAGGGTAGGAACTATGGGGATGGAGGAGGTTCCTGGTCCTGGGGCATGACCTGAAACTATACCCTGCTAGGGTTGGATCATATGGTGGGGCTGCTTGTGGTGGGGCAGTCTCCAGGAAGTGCCATACCTGTGCCTCCCCAATGAAAGGCAAGGATGGGGTGCCATTTAGCCTCAGCCCCCACGACCTGGTGGGTAACCCCATAGAAGGGACAGGCTAGGGGTCCAGGCACATAATCAGTAGGCCTGCGCGAATAGGGAAGTATTCGATTTGGATGATTCAGAGGAAAGTGATTTGATTTGGAGATTCACGTCACTGTCCCAAATTGATTCGGCTGAATCGGCTTTGAAAGATTCAGCAATGATTCGGAGAGATTCGGTGATTCAGCCATAGACTATAATGGGGAATCACTGAAATCCCTATAACTTTGTCATTTTTTGGCAGATTGGGATGAAAACAGCAAGGATGGTAGCCCCTTCTGAGGGCATGAAGCCTGGCAAGTTTCAAGGAGATCAGTGGAGGGGGTTTCTGGGAAACTACACCTCAAACTGTTGAAAGCAAAACTCATGTCATGTGTGAAAGCAGACTGGGATGAAAACAGCAAGGGTGGTAGAGGGCATGAGGCCTTCCAGGTTTCAAGAAGATAGATGCAGGGGTTTCTGGGAAAGTGCACCTCAAACTGTTAAAAGCAAAACTCGTGTTGTGTATGTGTTAGGGGGTGTAGGTTATAGTTGTGTTGGTCTAAGGATGTAGGCAGACAAGGTGCTTTGGGTCAATCTGATATCTTTTATTAGACCAACTGAGTAGTTGGAGAAATATATCTTAGCAAGCTTCTGGGTTTAAAAACCCTTCCTCAGGCTAAGGAAGCACCTGTAGGTAGAGGGGTGTGTGTGTGTGTGTGTGTGTGTGTGTGTGTGTGTGTGTGTGTGCGCGCGCGCGCTCTTCCTGGATGGAATGAATAGTAAAGAAACCAGAGGCTGGTATGCATGCAACAAAGCCAGGGAGTGAAGATGTAAATTGAGACATCAGGGAATGAGAGATGGGCTGCAGAGGGGTAGGATGTAGCAGGTAAAAGTGGAGAGGTACCTGGAGAGTCAGATGTCAAGCAGGTTATAGTATGTCATAAATCCAATGTCTATATTGAGTCTATGAGGTTTTGTATCTAGGAGGTGGATGAAGTGAAGTATGTTGTTTCTACATCCCTCCCACAGAGCACCGTGATTGGAAGGGAACTCAGGGAAAGATCAGTCACTGGTCAGCTACAAATGTCAGTCCTTCCCCTCTGCCACTGTCCCTCTTCTCAGTTTCTGTTTCCCTGCAAGACCGCCTTCCAAATTGCTAAATCTCTGAATCTTTTCCAAATCAATTTGGATGCTTTGAATTGATTTGGAGGTTTTTATGGGTCTCCTGATTCTATTCAGATTTGATGATTCAGCCTCTGAATCGAGTCGAATCTTCTCCAAATCGAATCATCAACTGAAGCTTCGCACACCCCCAGTAATCAGATACCTGAGACCTAAGGGGCATAAGGCCCAGGAGTCCCAGTGAGGGGGGTGGAGTAGTGGCTCAGTGAGGGGCAGAGAGTAAGTGAGCCCAGTGAGGGTGGAACAACAGGCCCAGGAGGGGTCCAGGGTAACTATGTGGTCCACAAGCTCACAGAGTGAGGACAGTGTTTGAAGGGGCCCGAAAAGGTGAAAGAAAGAGCTAGGTGCTTGAGACCCAGCCCAGGGAACCTCGATTAGCCCATGCTGGGGCCAGGGTCATGAGGATCAAACGGGAAGAACATCCACTGCGAGGATTGGTCAGAACCAGGGGCCTGGAGTCCCGACTGGCCTAAAGGTGAGGCCAGGGCCTGTGAGGTCAAAGATCTCAGAGGATGCCACTGCTGAGAGGGAAAGGGGTCTAGGGAGTTTGCAGCCTAGGATGACGGCAGAGGTTAAGTCACCTGAATAGGAGGGATCTAGTTTGGGGTCCGAATGTCAGTAGGGAATATAGTGGGGCCCAGCGTGGGGCCAGAGACATATAATGATGCCATCTGTAAGGAACAGGACATGGTGTAGGGGTGGTTGGGACCCATGTATTATGCCCTTGGCATCAGGGCATTAAATGGGCGGTCTCCCACCTAGGAACCGCATGTCAGTTACATCAAAGGCATGGCAGGAAAGTCAGGTGGGCAGATTGCTCTAGACAGGTAGGCAGGCCAACGGTTGGACTGGCCATGAGACAGCCCCTTGTCATACCTTACTGTCTATTATTTGCTTTGCCATAGTGCTTAGGCCTTTCTCATGGACCTAAAACCCCATTTTGACAGACTCCTTTTGAAATCTTTCCATAGTAATTATATAAAATTCCTATGATAAGCTGAGCAGTACATTTCCATTCCAACACAAAGAGGAAATTTAAAAAAATGAGCAGTGTAAGTTGAACAATATGATAATGAATACAAAAACAAATACATGGGACTGGATTGGCTACCACAATTATTCACTCCCAGTTTATTTGCCTTTTTATAGCTATAGAATTTTTTGAAAGAAATTATGCTGTTTCTTTACAAAGTCAGCTCAGCTCCACTGAAATGTTTAGCTTCTATAATTTTTTTAAATACATGTCTTGATTTGGGAATATTTGGTAAGAGAGTCAATTCTTTACAAGGGATTAATTTTTGTTTAGGCCAGAAATAGCAAAATATATACTTAGCACTAGAGGTCTACAAATGACTGATGTTTTGGTTTACTGGAAGTTCAAAAAAAAACCCCCAAACTTTCAGGTTCAATACTTTGTAGTCACATATTTGAGGCACTTGGTTAAATTTGAGACCTTGGTTCAAATCCTTTTTTTGCTTGATTCAGAACTAGGATTTGGAGGTGGGTCTTCTTTCACTTAGGAGAATGTCATATCCAATAAACTACAGAGTACTGTGCAGTAGGCTCTTTCACAGGCTTTTTTGTTAAAGCTGTTCAGCTTCATATAGCATATGTAAATATTCATTGGAGTAGAGGTTGGAACCTAATGGCACCTATACACATGATGGAGCTCTACTCCAATGCATACTAATTAGCACTCATTGGAGAAGATTTGATTAATCAAATCTTCTCTGCTATCTAGCATGCTTCAGCAGTATCACCTGTATTCCACATCCTTGTGTTTCAAAATGGCAGTGGAGGTGCTTTAATTAAAGCTCATCAAACGATCTTTTGTTAAAGCACCCCTGCCACCATTTTGAAGCATGGGACACTGATTACACGTGATGCTGTGGGGCTTTAATTAGAATGGCTCATGTATAGATGGAGCACATGTATAGATGCCTGTAGTCTCTCAGGTGAGTGTTCTATCCACCAGACTATAACGTTATGTTCAGTGTGGTTCCATAATATTTACATATACCAAGTGAAACAAAAGAGACCATGGACTAGTGCAAGGGTGTCAGACTCATTCTGGGCCCCGAGATGGGTCTGTGGGGCCAGTGGCAACTGTGGCAGGTCTGTGGGATGAGTGCCTGGCAGCTGCAGGGCAAGCAAAGGCTGTATCTGCACCACCTTGGCTTTCCACCAACCCTGCTGCTGATGTCTATCAGGGCCCATCCTACCACCATGTCTGTTAGGGGCCAGAGGTCCTGAATTCTGTCAGAGCATGCTCCCTATCCCTACCCCCAACTCCTAATAGCTAGCTGGTAGCCTGATGGGCTTGATAGAATGGCACCATGGACCAGATGTGGCCTGCAGGCCATATGTTTGATACCCCTCACCTAGATGTTAGGTCACTTTTTGGAGAGGTGGGAGGCCTTGCCTGAAACACTATCAAATTGTCAGAGAGGGAATTTAAACCCCGGGTGACAGTACTCTCTTAGAGGGTAAGACTTCTCTTCATTTTCCTACTAGCTAGCTACGGCTGGCTTCCATGTGTCCCAGTCTGTAGGCACCTAACTTTCTCTATGCATTGTGTAAGAGAATCCAGCAACTTCCACTAGGCTGTTAAAGGACCAAATTCTGATCTGTTACTGTTGTAAATTCAGCCTCAGCTCAGCTGAGTCTGATTTCAGCATGTAACTAAGATCAGAATCTGGCCAAAGATTGGTTACTGTACAGCCTCGTGTGAAAATACATTGGGAAAAGAATTAATATCCTTCTGAAAGTCTTTGGCAGTGGCATTAGCATTTGTAAGTAAACACTAATAAAATTCCAAATTTAGGCTCACTTTTCATCACTGTGTGGATACCACTTGCTGATGAGAAGGCGTTGTGGAAATGAATAATAAGTAGGAAGTGCCAAAATTTGTCTTCACTTGAATGGTGCTATGGTCCAATTTAAACAGCTTCAGTAGTGGGTGACAAATGAGCAGTGATTATCATTTATTCTGTCAGAAACAATGGTGGTATGAATGGCTCTGTCCAAAATAATCAGTATATTGGATCTGTGCCAGAGCAAAGGAAAGAAAAACACATGGTGTTTATGGATTTAGATAGTTATGTTCGTTCTTATTGTGAGACATGTTGAAGTATGTAGGGTAAGGAGAAAAGATGTGCTAAAATACCATAGTTTGAGGAGACCAATTGAAATGAGACAAGATTTAGTAGTGCAACGGCATGTCTACATGTCACTGTTTGGCAACGTAGCTACAGCACCATCCTTAAGCACAGTACAGCACAGGCGGTTACTGTGCAGTGCATGGGTACATTTTGCTGCTTCGTCGCCATAGTGGCTCACTATACCCAGGGAGCGTGCCACTACGGCAACATAGCTGATGATCACGTGTAGACACACACAGTCGCTACATTGCCATAGTGTGCCGTACAGCAAAGTACCGCATCACTACATCACCATAGAGTGACATGTAGATGCACCCCATGTGTCTTTAACTCCATAGTAATATATTTGTTTCTTTACCTTTTGTTTTCAGTCCTCAGGTGGAGCATGTGGTACTCCAGCCTTTTCTCCCTTCGAGGAGTCTCTAGTCTCTATTTCCCTATGGATACTGGCAGAGGTGTTTGCTACAGGTGCTCTGCATTTACCTCTTTCCTAGGCAATGGCTAAAACATGGAATGTTACCTTGTCTCTATGAGAAAATATTAAATGGTTTAACCCAAGCCTGGTACTGGTCAGCTGCTCTTCCCTTAACCTCCATCCTGTTCACGTATAGCAACAGCATCTGGTGGCCATATTAATACTGCAGCTGGGTAGGCAGGGAACCCTTTATGATTCTATAGCACAAGCAGCCAGCTGCTAGAGTGGAACTGCTAATACAAACTGTATAGATGCATCATTTTCTTCCTAACTTAACGCACTGAGAAAGAAAAACATTGCCTTCCAAATGCTTTGGCTCCTGCTGGATGGGGAATTAAAAGCAGTTGTGCCAAATTCCAACCCTGTGAAGGAGGCAGCCTCATATGGGTTGCGCACTGTGGTTGTGTTATCTTCCGCCAGAGCTCATCTCAACACTTCAAAAAAAATAATTCAAGATTTTTTTTAATGTATGCATTAAGTGTGTGTGTGTGTGTGTGTAACCATTACAAGTATGTATGTATGTATGTATGTACACGTACACACACACACACACACACACACACACAAAATCCTGTTTTTGTATGGGGCAAGATAATTCTCTTCTGTGTGCATTGTGGGAGGGCAGGGAAGCCTTGCATAAGTTCATTCTGCCTCCATATCACAATACATAGCGTGAAGGAATTCTTCCAAAGTCCATGGCCCTGAGGCAAGGGCCACTTGCAGGGAAGCTATAGCCCATATTACATCCAAGTTTCTCTAATATCTCTGACCATCAGGAGAGTTTGGATATATTTTCCACTTTGTGCAGCTGTTCTGGGAAAGCTCCAAGAAAAGCTATAACAGCCTGAGTCTTGGCTGCTCAGTACTCCTCTCCTCATTCCCTCCTATAAGTAGATTTTTGGTTTGATGGTTTTCTGCTTAGTGTAAGAGAAGACCTGCAGAAGGATTTTAGCCTTCTCCTCAGTTGAACAACGATGTCACATGGAGAGAGCCATCTCATGCGTAGATCCCTGGATGCTTCTTTGAGGGACAGACATTTATGCTTTAGCAGTTGTGGATTTGGGGTTTTCATTGTACTTAAAAATGCCCATATATTATAGAAAAATCTCTTTTTATCATTGTAGCAGTTAGTACAATCCAAGCTTGATTGGGCAGAATAATATAGTTCTTTTTTGTGCAGACTGATTTTCACAGAGCTGGTAGTTACACAGAGCTGCATAAATAGGCTCAAGTACTTCATCTCAGAAAAGAGGAGGCTGAAGGAATCGGTTTACATCAGACTGGATTAATGTGCCCTGTACTGGGGAGGAATATCATTCCCTAGATGGTGCTTTTCTCCACACCTCATGCATGTTGGTCTTGTTCTCTCTTTCATTCTCTTCTAGATTCCACTCAAGACAGGTTTGCTGATCTGTGACCTTTATAAAGAAAGCATGATAGTATTATCCTGTAATGGTACAAACCACTACATCTTATAAAATGTGAACACAGTTTTCTGGGAAATAGCTGCAGAATAAAACTTAAAGGATGTCACTTACTGTTGCCTGTGACATCCTTATGCCAATAACTTCTGAAGCTCTACCTTTCCATTACTGACTTGATTCTTTCTATTGAGTCCTGCAGTTTAGCTTGTCCCATTGACATGTCCTTGTTATTTAACCATCATCTTCACTTTAACTTGACCAAAACTGAATTGCACATCTTACTCCACTCTGTGTCACTGGCAATAGCACCACCTTCCTTGTCACTGATGCTAGTAACCTAAGTGTCATATTTAATACTTCCTTTTTTGTCCACTTATCCATTCTGCATCAAAAACTGGTTGCTTCTTTTTTCAAAATATTTGAAAGATCTGTTCTTTCCTCTCTCTCTATCCGGTCAAAACTCACATCTGGAACGTTGTTTTCCATCTTGATTACTGTAACTACCATCTTGAATGTGTTTTCCTGCTTCTTGTCACATTGCTCAATGAAGGTGCTATTGCGCTTTTCATTTGCCCCTCATAGATTGAATTGTTTTACCTCTCTCTGCAGTGCCCCTGTTGAGTGGAACACACTGCCTGGACTCATCTGGAGAGCATTAATTTTCTCATCTCCTCTCATTAGGACTTATTGACAATCTGCTGCTTGTAAGAAGCAAGCCAGTTATGTTTTAAATGTGCGGTTTAAATAGAAGATGCCATTGTAATGCACTTTGCCTTTTTATAATATAAACTCTGTGCAAATATGTACCAAAAAGCAAGCATAAGTGATTGTATCCAAGTCCTCCACCCCTACATGTGCCACATTTTTCATTTATAATGTATTATACTGTGTGTTCTCTTCAGAGCAGAGATGGTATTGTTTGTATGTTTGTGCAATAGCCAGCAAAATGGGGGCCTCACTTTGAGTGGGGCATTGGGCAACAGTTGTATTACAACAGGGCCTCAGAGAACTTCACTGAGATGAAACCCCATTGCTTTAGGGTCTCTAGGTACAATACAGACTTTGGCTGTGGGCCTCTCTACTTGTGAAGGTAAAGGCATGATGGGATCTAAAGCGTGTTCCACACAGTCGCTCCTCTTGCCATACCACATGTGCATGGCAGGAGGCGTGACTGTGGGATGGCTAATCAGATTCCATAGTGCCTCATTTCCAGTTCAGGGGGAGCCTGATCCTGGGTTCCCCCTGCACTGGCAAAAAGCAAGCTTCTGTAGCTAGTGGTCCCCTCAGCTGGCGAGGCTCCCAACTGTGGGGCTCTCCTAGGCACTCCTGTGGCTGGAAGACCAGCTGCTGCGATCTCCCAGCCACAGGGATGTGTGGGGCCCCCTGTGGTTAGGTGTCCTGTCAGCTGGAAGCTCCCAGACTTGGAGGAGGGGGGGCATGTACATGGGCTCTCTGGATGGAAGCTCCAACAAACTTATGGGGCTCCCAGCCACAGGGTCCCCTGACCACACTTTCAATGAATGGTGTGATAGGAAGCAGCTACAAAAGTTACTCCACATATTTTGTGATGGAACTTTGTAACTTATTCCTCTTTTTATCATACCATCAATTGATTGAATGTGTGGCCAGGTGATAACTCAAGGCATGATTTACTGGCTAATCACACCTTAAATGTAATGTGTAGATGGGGCCTAAGAGACAGCTCCTTCAAAAGTTCAGTGATTTGCTGCTCCAGCTGAGGATAATCCATTCCCAGGGGCTCATCCAGGAGGGGTGTAGTTTCCCTTTTGATTTCTGGTCCACCCAAAATTTAAAATTGACTGCCCGGCTTTGGCAGCAGCATTTCTATTCAGGCAGCAATGAGGGAGTTGCTTCAATTCATTGATCATTATAAGCTACCGAATTCCTTTTAAACTTTCCATTACACAGGTGTTAGCCCTCTCTCCCGTTTAATGCCCTTAAATATTCCAGTAATCAAGCTATTCTTTATTCCACATTTCTGCTGTCTGTTAGCTGCTCCTGACAATGTAGCACCTACTTCATAGCCCTACAGATGTTTTAACTCCAGCAAAAAAGCATTAACTCAGGTGCAGAAATAACAGTGCATCCAATGCTTCACTGAAATTAAGATGATCAAGAAAGCTTGATTTTTTGTTTTATGAATTTGAAAGAGATGTTCATTTCATTCTAATGATAACATCTTTTGATTACTTTTGCCCACATTGGGTTTTTTTTAATACATACTGTATGATATACCAAATTAAAGCACTTTCCAAAAAAGTTATTTGGTTTTTTTGTCAATCTTAAACTGGATAATACAGGCTTAGACCCCTGGCATATTAGTAAAGCTTCTAGTTTTTATTTACCTGGAAAAAGTATACGTTGTGTTTATATATGAAGATGTACCACACCATTTGCACTCCCGTTTCAAAATCCTAGATCCATCCATGGTCATTCCTTTGGCATCCAACTGTTGCCTGCTGTTTTTACAGGAAGCTGATTCCACCCCATATACAGCTTTAATACTAGCAGGGCAGACCAGGAACTACTTAGGCACGAAGCTTGGTGATTCTGAAGACTATCTGAAGTTACAGGGGTGGGCGGATGAGAACAGGATGGGATTCAATACTGACAAGTGCAAGGTACTGCACCTGGGGAGGAAGAACCAGCAGCATACCTACAGGCTGGGGAACTCGCCTCTCCTCAGCACAGAGGCAGAAAAGGACCTTGGTGTCATTATTGATTCCAAAATGAACATGGGCCGACAATGTGGGGACACGGTCAGGAAGGCTAACCACACCTTGTCATGCATCCACAGATGCATCACAAGCAGGTCCAAGGAGGTGATCCTCCCCCTCTATGCGACACTGGTCAGGCTGCAGTTGGAGTACTGCATCCAGTTCTGGGCGCCGCACTTCAGGAGGGATGTGGACAGCATCGAGAGGGTCCAGAGGAGGGCCACTCACATGATCAGGCGACAGCAAGGCAGGCCCTACAAGCGGAGGCTATGGGACCTGAACCTGTTCAGCCTCCACAAGAGAAGAATGAGAGGGGATCTGGTGGCCATCTACAAACTGGCCAAGGGGGCCCAGCAGGCCATGGGAGAGCCCCTGTTCCCCTGAGCACTACTGGGAGTAATGAGGAATAACGGACATAAGTTGACAGAGAGTAGATTCAGGCTGGACATCAGGAGGCACTACTTCACAGTCAGGGCAGCTAGGATCTGGAACCAACTTCCAAGGGAAGTGGTGCTTGCTCCTACCCTGGGGGTCTTCATATACAGCTTTAATACTAGCAGGGCAGACCAGGAACTACTTAGGCACGAAGCTTGGTGATTCTGAAGACTATCTGAAGTTACAGGGGTGGGCGGATGAGAACAGGATGGGATTCAATACTGACAAGTGCAAGGTACTGCACCTGGGGAGGAAGAACCAGCAGCATACCTACAGGCTGGGGAACTCGCCTCTCCTCAGCACAGAGGCAGAAAAGGACCTTGGTGTCATTATTGATTCCAAAATGAACATGGGCCGACAATGTGGGGACACGGTCAGGAAGGCTAACCACACCTTGTCATGCATCCACAGATGCATCACAAGCAGGTCCAAGGAGGTGATCCTCCCCCTCTATGCGACACTGGTCAGGCTGCAGTTGGAGTACTGCATCCAGTTCTGGGCGCCGCACTTCAGGAGGGATGTGGACAGCATCGAGAGGGTCCAGAGGAGGGCCACTCACATGATCAGGCGACAGCAAGGCAGGCCCTACAAGCGGAGGCTATGGGACCTGAACCTGTTCAGCCTCCACAAGAGAAGAATGAGAGGGGATCTGGTGGCCATCTACAAACTGGCCAAGGGGGCCCAGCAGGCCATGGGAGAGCCCCTGTTCCCCTGAGCACTACTGGGAGTAATGAGGAATAACGGACATAAGTTGACAGAGAGTAGATTCAGGCTGGACATCAGGAGGCACTACTTCACAGTCAGGGCAGCTAGGATCTGGAACCAACTTCCAAGGGAAGTGGTGCTTGCTCCTACCCTGGGGGTCTTCAAAAGGAGGCTAG
>NW_005842019.1:1274233-1280921 GCF_000455745.1 Alligator sinensis | reverse complement strand
GGGTCGTTTGACCGCAGCATTCTTTCCTGCCATGGCAGGGGGGTGGACTTGATGATCTGCTCAGGTCCCTTCCAACCCTACTATGAAACTACCCCTTGCCCTGCATCTAGTCTAGCTCTTACTGTTTCTGTGCTTCTGGTATCTGTGTCCCTCTTCTAACTCTTGGCTTCCTCCTGACTATGACTCTCAGCTTCTGAACTATTCCTGTAGCAGAAAGCCCCCTTTTAACATTTCCCTTCTGGACCTTGATATAACAGAAGCCCCTTCTTGCCTGCACCCCTGCCCCTCCTTCCCATTTTGTGCATTTCTTTTTCCTTCTAAGTATTGGCAGAGACATAGCACATTCATTGCATGGTTGTGGCAAGGCTCAGAGCAAATCAGAAAGCTGAAGTGGCTTTCTGTAGGAGAAACCTAGAAACTACATCTACATATCAATTAAGCTTAGTGTCACTAAAGAAAACAAAAGAACTAAAATATCCACTTCAAAGACTGTAAATATATTCTGATGCTAATAACTCACTTACTGTCCCCAGCAACCTTTGATCCTCACTATTTCACATCGCATTTTATATATTTCTCACAATGCATTTTTATATTCCTTCAGTCTCATCTTTACCATGGCATTTTGTATTTTATATTTTATACGTTTAAACCCTTAAGGAATGTACTCCCTGTAGAATGAAGTTACATCCTGGACCATTGTTAAAAACTGCATTGAAATTGTAATTGTAAAGTGATAAAATCTGCTATATTGGGCGGTCCCTTGAATGAATGTATTAATGACAGCCAAGTACCTCTGGCTGTTAATTGACAGTAGCCTAGCAAAAGGAACTTATCGTTACAAAACTCTGCTCTACAAGCCATTTTAGGCTAATCAAGCCAAGGAACTGATTTCTGGAACTGAGCACCCACTCTATTGACTATTCCTGTAACCCAGGGGTGGGCAATTATTTTGGGCAGAGGGCTGCTTACTGAGTTTCGGCAAGCCATCGAGGGCCGCATGATAGGCAGCCCAGGACAGATTAATATTAATTTTCTAAATTTTTTAGGGGCCCCGCGGGCTGGATAGAATGGCCTGGCAGGCCGCATCTGGTCCCCAGGACACATTTTGCCCACCCCTGCTGTAACCCATGACAATAAAACCATTAAGTCAATAAGTCAAGGGTGGGCTTCTGAAACTTCAGGTACCAGCAGGCAGACTAACAGCTGTCATGTACTACTCAAAACCCAAGTGGGACAGGGACCTCTGGATTGGGCAGCCAAGATGATGCTGGGGGATCACACAAGTCTGCCAGAAAGAGATAAAAGGCAGTGAAGTGTGACCCTCAGTGGCACCCTCTCATCCAGGACCTAACCTACTGAGACAGAAGGACAAGCAGGTGACACCCTTCTGGAGAAGACATTGCCTTGAAGGAAGCTGACCACTGACAGCAGACTCCAGGGCCTGGGGTAGGTAGATATACTGACACCAGTGCTCTCACAATCGCTACAGAAGCTACTATACACTATACTACATGGGTTTAAATGAATGTGTGTGTGTGTGGGCGCGCGTGCATGTGTGCTCTAAGGTGACCAGTACCCCTCATAACTCAAAGTTTCCATTTATGATTTTACTGGTAACATCACATCCTGTCCAATAAATTAGAATTCATTATGATCCTGTGAGCTGGTCCTTTGTAGCCAACATTCATAACTCTGACTCTTAACTACTAAGCTGCCTGCCCACATTCTGATTGCTGTTAAAGAGGCTGTAATCCAAGCAGGCAAGGCAAGACGTAGCTGTTGTTGGTGGGATAGGAAAAGGCTGCACAGAGCTAATGTGACTTTCCTAAACTCACAGAAGAGGTCAGGGACAGTCAAGACTCCTTATCCAGTAAGATTCCCTATCCACTATACTGCGCTGTGTACAACTATTACCATTAATTTTAATCTACTTGTGGTATGAAGAAATATTATTTAGCACCTGTCAAAAAGCTGAGATTTCAGAGCAAGCCTCCATTTTGCAAGTAGAATCCCATTAGAATATCAATGATGCCAGAGAGGAAAAACAGCTCTTGTTTACCTAGTATCTGAATAGAATTGTTCACTATAGACTGTCATGGATGCTGATCAGGCAGACCAGCCTGGGCCTAGTGCAGTCTAGACCCTCTCAAGTTTTTCCACGTCCTTGTTGAAGTGCAGCACCCAGAACTGGAGGACTTTAATGTTTTACTAAAAATAGGACTTTAATAGGAAAGATGCTGAAATTAGAAATTGTAATTAACACCCTCTACCCATTTATCACCTATAATTTTATTCTCTAAATGAAGCAGACTTTTGATGTTTCTACCAGATTTTTTGCAGACGCTGGGAACTCTCAGGCATGAAGCGAGGCACAGAGAAAGATTTGTAGGTGCAAGCAAAGTACTGTGCTTCTAAATCTGATAAGTTTTGAAGTACTCGGAAGCACGCTTTCCCCATGGGAGGGGAAACAAAGTAGATGACTTACCATTAGATCTCTTTTCACCTCTAAATTCTACAGATCTTTTGTTTTGCTCTTAAATCTTAGAGATGATTGTTCAGCTAAAAACCACATCCAATTAAAAATGGCCCAAAAGGCCTTTTCTTTGCTGCAAAATTACCTTTTCATATATTCTGTTGTAACCAGTTCATCTAATTCAGGACATACAAACTTACCATGTTACAAAATCAGTTTCTCTAATAATGTGGCTGGCATAAACAAAACCATCATTCACAATGTACAGTTTGAGGCTTTTTGAACAATTCAATTTGCCTTCTGTTTTTTTTTAAGTGTTTTTAGTTGAAACAAGCTTTCCATTTCCTTCACATCTTAAATGAATGACAATTGAAAGAGTGATTTTACTCTGTCTCTCTTGTTAATGTAATAATTAATAATATTAACTTGAGCTAAATCCATTCTGTTCCATTTTTTGAGGTATTAGCTAGGTAGGTTCAGGAAGGAGAAGGGTTGAAACAAGGGAATAGAAGTTAAAGGGAAGAAAGAAATGAGGAAACAGCTGTTGACACTAGCAAATTCATAACTAAAAGGAAAATATTAAGCACTGAGTCCATATCTTCAGATCTATGTAGGCACTTAACTCCTTCTTGAGAGGTAGTTAGCCTAGTTGGCTTGAAGTCCGGAAAAAGGCAGAGTAATGTGACACCATAGGGTGCAGACGAAAATAACACTTGTACCATTCCAAGAATGTCACTGATTGGGAACCAGTTCACAAATGATTGGGAACCAGATCACAAACATCCCTGGACAGAAGTGGACACTGCTAAGGGTTCTAAGTAGATCAGGAATTGCATGGAGTACTCTGTGTCTGCACATAACTTCTACACATGATACTACATGGCTACAGCAACACACTATAGCGATGTAGCGTCCGCAGGCACAAACTGCGACTCTGTAGCTATGTTGCCATAGCTCCCTCCCTATAGTGCATTGCTACAGCAAAATAGTGGCTAAAAATAACTATAGGCCACCGGCACAGTGCAGTACGGGCTGTTGCTGCACTGTCATTTAGTACTTCCAACTAAACGATGGTGCAGTAACAATGGCACCATAGGGGCACATGTAGACACACCCACTGTAGGCTCATCAATTTAGTTTACTTTCAGAAGCATTTAATTGTACTTAGGTTGGCTCAGTGGGGCGTGAAGAGAGAGGCATTTTTTTACTTTAGAATATGACAAACATTTGGCATTTTTAAATGAGCACTTCTATATACTCACTGAATGGTATACTAAAATTAGTTGCATTTCACCAACTTTCCACATTCCTTATTACAGTATTTAAGTTGGATGCAAGATGGCAGATAACAAAACTGATGCTGATATTTTAAATTGGAGGAGCATAGCACTTTAAAATTAAGCTCATTAAAGATAATGGAGTGATCCATTGGTAGGAGTTCAGCTGCAGACCCAGAGGTGACAGGCTATTTGGTGAGCAATTTACTGAGTGTCTCACTCTCCCCTTCCCTAACCATGGGCATTGTAAGTTCATTCTATTAACCTTAATAGGTTTGCTTTCAAAGTGCTTTACTCTGAAGATTTAAATGTGAACTCTTTCATATGTCAGCCTGCAGCTAACTTAAACAACTAAACTAAAAGTAGATGCAATATATTTATCTGTGTGCATACTGTAGCTGTGGTCCTAACTGTAGTGATAGATATATAAATGTGAAAAGTAGTAGGAAGTAGTATGTGACAGACAGAATACATTTGATTGGGATGTTTTATTATTACATTTTATCCCTCAGTAATTCCTCTTTTCCTTAAATATATGAGCATAAATGAGGTTAGACTTACTGCAGCTTGTCAGTGCCACTCTTTGCTTGTGCTTCCAAGGGGTCATTGAAATGAAATAGATACATTTCCATCTACTTAAGCCACCAACAGGACAGTTTGAGGGTTTGAGCCCTGTCCCTACAGCATATACTGCCCTGCTACTGCCCTCTCTCAACCACTGAGTCTCTGAAGTGTCACCCTGCCCTGCCTTCTGCCTGACTTCAGACTCATATGGTTGACTGCCTTTGTCTAAGACTAAAAAACAAACATTAAGCACTGAGCCCATATCTTCAAATCTATATAATTCTGTGACTCAAGTACAAGACCACTAGGGGGCCAGTTAAAATGATGTTGGCATTTAGATGGGGAGAAGGCACAAAAATGGCCCTGGCAGCAATAATGGGTGACCTTCCAGTGGCCATGGAGACAGGGCCAGTGTCTCTCTCATACTGCTTAACTTCTCACCTGCTTTTGGTACTGCTGTCACTTTTACCAACCTAGCAAGTACTAGGAAGCATTTGGGTATGTTCTGTCACTACCAGAAATTGTAGAGTGGCTCTTCCTCCATAAATACTATCACTTAGGATTGCATCTCAGAGGATCTGGCATTCCTCCTCTTTTCAACAAGCTTCTTGAAGTGGTCAGACTATACTACGGGTGTCAATATGAGCCCTGGATGACTCCATTTCTTGCTTCTTTTTTGATAGCTATGGGTAAATATTGCCATCTGGATGCCACCACGCCTGGGTAGGTAATTTGATCAAGCTAAGCCGAGATGAAAAAAATCATGCTACTTTTAAGAGGAAAGAACTTTGCAATAACTAGCTTAGGTCTCTTTACTGACAACACAAACTCTTCTTTTGATTCATGTTATCAGAACTCCCGAATACTCAAACAATAATGGCAAGAATTGCCTTCTGTCAGCTTAGGAAACATCCCATCAACTTCTATGAGATGGGATGAGGAGCTGGTAACTGACACATGCCTTCCTCATTGCTAAGTCGAACTGTAACTTGTGCAATCTCATTCAGAACGCAACATATGTTCTGGGCAGGAAAAACAGTCAAGAATGCATCACAGCAGAGCTTCATGACTTTCCAATTTGTTTTCAGGCCCAGTCAAGTGCCTCATATTGATTTTCCAGAGACTGTCTCCTCATCAATAGAAAAAGCTTCTGAAAAAAGCTATGCTTGTCAGGCATAGTGCCATTATTAAGGGTTGGGGTGAAATTGTCAAGAAACGGACACACGTTTTTGGCAAAGAGCCCCAGACAATGGAACACCTTGCAGTGAAAAATTAGACTGAGTCAGAAACATCTGGTATGGAGAGGAAAATGCATATGGAAGAGAGAATTAAAAAACAACAGACTACTGTATTTTCCAGTGTGAAGGACACTAATCTTATGCATTAGTAGTGCATAAGATTTGCCCACCACCCTCCTGCCTGCAACCCCCAAAATCCTCTATGTACTCTACAGATTACTGAGCAGAGTCAGGATTACCATCAGATTTTCTGATTCCTACCTTTATGCCAATTACTCAATAAGGGTTGGTGTTGTGAATAAACTGTATTTTTAGATGTTTTAATACTCAGACAAAGCATCATGCTCTTCTTTCAGAAATCTGTCCTTGATGCATCTTCATCACAAAATATTATGACAAGTTTTCTTAATCTTTTTTTTCTCCTGAATATAATGTATTAATAAACTAATGTTTTCTCTCTATTCTTCAATAATTAGATATTGTGCTTTTGTCTACAGTTCTCAAATTGTTTCAAGAGTGGATTAGTTATATTAATATCATTTTATAGATGGGAAAAACTAAGAGGGTGTGTCTACATGAGACACTTTCCTGCACAGCAGACTAATCTACTGTGCAGTAAAGCATCACCAAGTAACTGTGATCATAAACTAATGCGCAGTAAATTAGTCTATTGCACAGTTAGCTAGTACTAAATTAACCGCGAAGTAAGGTTCATGTAGATGCTGACCAGGAGTAAATTTGCTCCCAGTCAGCCACACCAGCAGGGGGGCCAATTCTGGCGCTGGTCCTGTGGGGAGCCAGGAGACGATCAGTGCCAGGACTGGGTCCCTCTCTGCCCCACAGTCCCAGCACGGTAGGGCTCCCGGCTCCCCACAGGAGACGGGAGCTGAGCAGTGCAAGGACTGGGAGCTACCAGTGGGGCAGCTAGCAGTGACCCCCAAGCTGGGTGGTGAATCCCTGCCTGGTTGGTGTGGGGCTAGGAACTGTCCACTGGTGGGAGAGATATCAGTGAGCCCCTTGCTGGGTGAGGAACGGCTCTCCCTCAGCTGGGTGTGGAATGGCTCCTCCCCAGCTGGGGATTCCTGACCCACCCAGGGGCTCACTGCTAGCTGCCCCAGTTGCAGATTGGGGCA
>NW_005842019.1:1256406-1274220 GCF_000455745.1 Alligator sinensis | reverse complement strand
CCCTGCCCCCCCCCTTCGCCTCTTTCCCGGCGCCTCGATCCCCCACAAGGGAAGGGAGCCTTTCTCAGCCCCCTGTCCCGACTGGCCGATTGGGGCAGGCAGCTGGGAAAGAGCTGCAGGAGAAGGGCAAGTCCCAGCCAGCCCTGGGCTGTACAGAGCAGTCTCCGTGCAGCCCAGAGCTGGCTGGGACTTGCCCCAGACTGGGACACATCCCGGCCAGGCCCAGGCTGTGTGGGGAAGTCCTGCTGGGTACAGGGCTTGTCCCCCAGCATCCAAACCCTTCCTGATGTGGACACGGCCAGGAGACAGTTGCTGCTGCAGCCAGCAGAGTGCTCCTGGCCGTGAATGGGACCAGCCCTGTGCTCTCTGCCAGCCCCTGGGCTAACACCCAGGCGGAGCCTGCAGCCCCCCCTGGCTGCTGCAGGGGGGCAGACCAAGGCAGGAGCAGCCCTGTACTGGGCTGCTCCCATTGAGAGCATGTGTAGATGTGCTCCCGGGTAGACTTACTGCGTAGTATTTTTACTGCACAACAAGCCTGCTGCGAATCAATAGCACATGTAGATGCACCCACAGAGCAGCTAAAAGAAAAATTTGCAAACATATAGGTATATAGAGTAAGTGGCCATTGGTGGTAGAGTAGCCAGGCTATACTGAAGAAAGCTACCCATAGAATGAAATGGACTATAGGACCAGATCCATAACTGGTAGGCCAATGTAAATTACATTGGTATACACATCCCTTTCTTCATGGGTGCATTCACCTAGAGTGACATATACTACTTAAAGTCTATCTGTTATTCATTCACTCCACTTTTACTATGGCGTAAAATTAATTTATTTCATAGGACATGCCATGTGTCTGTACTCTAGGTCTAAGTGACTCACGACACAATGCAAGTCAGTATCAGCATGGAATAGAAAGCAGGTCATATATGCTCAGTATTAAACTAGGAGGGTCACAGGATTAAGTGCCACCATTTACTTCTGCTCTTTTATGACCTAAAATAATCCACAAAATTTTTGTCTTGCTAACTGCGCACCACTGCAGAAACTGATTGCACTTAACATCTTTTAAAAAAAAAATCTGTTTTGATCTCCTAAACTAGAGGTTCCCAAACTATCAGTCGCAGCCCCAAGTGGGGTCTCAACATCAGCGGGTGGGATCAGGAGGGCGGGAAGCAGTGGGTTGGGAGTGAGGGGTCATGCTGAGGAAATGGGGCCATAAATGGGGTGATGCCGAGGAAAAGTTTGGGAAGCACTGTCCCAAGGACTTAGAATGACTTTGAAGTTGGCTATACTGTTGTTCTAGAAGCTGGATTTGAAGACTGGCTGTTTTAGAGTTTCTTTCTCGCTGCATTTGCAGGTCTTTCTCCCTGAATTATTGTACCTTTCAAATCGGCATTTGAGTTTTAAGGGAGTTGTGGGGACTTAAATTGTTGGCACAGGAGAGTTGCATGGATATAATGTCTAATAAAGCATCCCATTTATCTTCTGATGTATGCATTTTTTGAATTATAAAGTGCTTAGGGATGTTCAGACAATCAGACAGCTGAGCTAGCTAAATGTTCTTAACCTTATCATTCTGTATAAAGATAGTGGAATGAACTCTTCTTAGACTGCTTGATTTTTAACTATGGGATCATTTCAATATACAGCTAAGCTGGAGAAGAGGAAGAATTCTGGACATTTCTATACAAGGCAAATTCAGATTGACAGCCTTTAAGACCGGACTTTTCTAATTTACCTACAATGTCTTCATACCATCTGAATAGCAAGTTTCAAACCCTGAACCTGGAAGAACTGCTGGGGCTGACAGGGTAGTTTTGTCTATGTACTCATTCAAACTTTGGCCTCTTGGCTAATACTACCTGAATAGAGAGTTTCTTGCTGGAAAATGTAATGGTTTAATAGCACCCAGTGTTAAAAGCCCCTTTTCAATAAAATTTAGAGACAAGACTCTTACGTTAAAAAACATATAATCTAAGTAGACAATAAAATAATAAATTGAAGAAGGGGTAAGACAAGAAACAATTCATTTAATGGGGATACTTGGCATATACAATATTCAATCTACTTTTTTTGGCCTCTGCTTTGGCACGTAAAGGTAGACTGAGACCATTAAAGCATTACACACAATCCTTTGAACAACTTGAGGATAGTAACACCTTTTAGTGGGCTCATCTACACATGCAACTAATGTGAAGCAATAAGCTTCCACACATATTGCGCCTGGGTTTATTGCTCCCAGGCGTCGTGTTTACACACAAGCCCAGGACTGCAGCACATTGAACTGGGTCAGAGCAGCCCTAGGTGGCAGAGGGCCCCGGAGGCTCAGCCTGCTTGCCCAGAGCTGCTCTGACCTGGCTCAACATGCTGCAGAGGAGCTGGCTAGGCCCAGTCCAGGGCTACTCAGTAGTCAGTGTCTACATGTGTGTTGCTATACACTAAAGAATTCCTCCATTGGACTGTGCTTGTATTTACAAGTACTAACCTATGGTGGAGTTAATTAGTTTTCTGTGGCCTTATAGGGTCACACATGTAGCTACTGAGACTTTACTGCAGAGCTAATTAGGCAGCTCCTGAAGTAAACGTCTCATGTAGATGCACCTAGTTACTACTCATTTGAGCTATCTTCAAAGGAGGAATAGCTAGAATGGAGTTAATGCTCTTATAAGCCATCTGGGCCCAAATATTTCTGATAAAATATGAGAGAGGCTTCCAACTTGGTCATAAAGACCAAGCACAAAGACCAGACTTTGCAGGCTTAGGCCCTTTTATTCAAATCTCATATAACTCTCCTTCGTTCCTGCTGCATTCACTTTCCTAAGTCTCAAGATACCTTTATGTAAACAGAAGCTTTCTCCTTACTCAGCCACTGCTCCCAGCTGAACAGTTGCTAAAGTTTTGGGGGTTTAGGTCTCTGGTACAGAGTTGTTTTTTTATTTGTTTCTTTTGGTTTTGGTTTTTAGTGAACCATCTAAGATTGCATTATTGAAAAGCCTTACAAGAGCAGGTTCTCTGGATGGGCTTTGCCAGTTCTTTCAAAGTAATGGAGACAAGTACAATTGCAGAAGAAAGAGGTATTTTTTATCTGTGTTGGCCAGCTAGGAAATGGGGAGGAATTCTTGCAGAATCTTTTTGGTTAACCAGGGACGTACAGGAAGTTAATGAAGGAATTCCTTTGAACTGGAGGAAGTGCTGGCTTGTGGTTTATCAGGAGGTGCTCTTATCACCAGGGTATTAAGCTTATGCTTCTTATTCGTGATAGGGGTCAGGAAGCTACTGGAGGTGCCTTTTCTTGGAGACTTACTGCAAGATCAATGTCCTCATCGCTTACTGATAATAAAGGATCTGTGACACTTTCCATAATAGATCATAAATGGAATTTTCCAATTCTGAGTACATAAAATCTTGTGGGTGGGTTCAGCTGGACACTGTATTCCTCTCACTTTCTGTCCCAAACAGCGCTATAATGTTGCTGGGTTGTGTGAACTGTCAGGTTCCAATGCAGGGATGGCTGCATTCACCAGTGAGAGAAACAATTCCTGGATCATTAACTCTTAAAGAGCTTTAAGGTTCTTTTGGATAAAGAAGTATATTATGACAGAGAATTCAGAAGGAAGCCAGTGAGTCAGTGACGGGAATAAGCAAATAGAGTGCATCCCCCTTCCCCTCACAGCGTGGCATGCAGACAGCGTACATTTCCTCAGAAACCTGTGCACATGCTGCAGGGATTTAAAGGGTCCTGTTGCCAACCCACTCACTTTTGACTGATTTCCCTTTGTAAGACTTCTGTTGTGATGAATCATACATTGCTATAATTAGCAGTTAGAGAAAGAGAGTTAAGATTATAACAGCAGCAGCTAGCAGGCAGTTGCCCAGCACAGAAAAAGAACTTAATGAGAAAAATTAAGTGGGAAGGAATGAAAGTAGAAGAGACAAAGAAGAGGCAACAGAGAGGTACAGAACTGGGATGGGAGAGAAACAGGAGTGGAAAAGAAAAGCTGGAGAAGAATCAAAATGGAAGGGTGAGGGGTATAATAGAGCTTGCTGTTTCAAATCAGCATTTCATATCATTTGGATCAATAGCTGCTTAGGACAAGCAGAATTATTTTTTCCCCACAAAGGCTGATTTAAGTATTGGGGTGCCAGAAACAGTGCTGTAGAGACTGAACCACTTGACCCATGGCTATATTGGAAAACTGAAAGAAAAAAAAGGCAAGGAGGAAGCAGAGAATGTTAAATAAGAGGAAGAGAGCAGAGGCCATTGCAGTTGCTTAGTAGAAGCAGCACAGAACTTAAAATTTATTCAAAGCTCTCTGGGCCCAGTACATTGTGGCAGCAATATGCTTGGTGTCAGCAGGGTGGGGGAATAGATGTCTTGGATCTTGCTTTGGTTATTTCTTATCCAACTTAAAAGAATGGTGTTATGCTTCAGATTATTGGCTACTAGTTCCCTTTGGTTAAAGTGTAGGATTTTAAGAAAGGGAAGAGAATATTGAAATGAGGAAGTTATTGTATCTGGCAGTGATAGAGAGGCAGAGGGCACTTGCTGAAATGTGCCTTAAAAAGTGGAAATTTATTGCTGTGTTTTAATATCTTACACTGAATGCTTCCATATTGTATCTATTCCCTCCCTGCCCCCAGTTGCCCAAGGGAAGACTGTTCTAATACCACTCTATGAAGTTTCTTACTAACTTTGAGGAACAAAGTTGCGTGGGCATTTTAGTCCTTACACATAATGCCCTTGCAAATTGCTGGAGCACATATCTGAAAGAAGATCTCAAAGGTCTGTTGCACTGGGTCAACCAGAGGCAATGATGCCACGCTTACAGCTATTGGAGGCTGTTCTGGGGGGGCTGCCACTAAGGTCTGCAGATTTCTGGTCATTACTTCAGATCCATTTTCAGTGTAGTGCTTATTGCTGCAGGATAACTGTGAGCTCAGTCTCTCTGGAGAAACAGGATATGGAGTCCTTTATATCAGGCATATTGGCTGCATCCTCCTCCTGTTTAACTAGAAGCCTCTATTTGCTGTTCTCTTAACTTGCTGCTTTTTTCCCCCAGCATACACACCAATTTTGGACACATTTCTCTTTCTGAATGTAAAGAGGGTTGCATGCTGAATCTTGGATCTTGCATGATCCCCTGGTTTGCCTGAACAGTTTCTGCTCTTCCAGTGAATAATAGCAAATAGCAAACTTCAAGATAGTAACTGTCATCTTAATTCCTGAGCCATGCTCCTTTGCTGCCCTCTACTGCAGGGCTCAGTATAATTCCTTTAAATTGTCAAAATAACAATCTTATATTTCAGCTGAAAGCCAGGGCTGTCAGCCAAAATAGGAGTGAAACCCAGGGAAAATACTGAGATCTCTGGAAAGAGAGAGATGCCAAATGATCTGAGAAGTATTATAGCATGAGAAAAGGGCGTTTGTTACAGGACAACTGTTCTTGCAGCCTCAGAATGGAATATCAGCAAAATCGGACACCGTCTTTAAAGGTGGCAACTCATTCAAGTCCCATTTTCAGGGCCTCAGAGTGCAACCGTTGCAGTACAGGAACATTAAATTTACAAGAACATTGTCAGCTACTTTATATCCCAAACAATACTGGGTTTTTATGTATTTTTTTTATATATATTTAAAAAAAAATCTAATCTTCCATAAATATATTTGTAATGAAATAAATAAAAAGGACAGTATTTTTTTGACATTTAAAGAATGGTGCCTTTCTGTTCTGTCAATACAAACAGTGTAGCACTGTGGTAGTGCAAGAGGAGCAGAAAGTGAACCCAATCATGAATTAAAACAGTTCAGAAGCAACTAATTCCATGGTCTAAATAAATCAAGGGCGCTGAAGAGAAGAAGCTAATTTCAGACACAATGGGCACGTCTACACAAGACGTTACTGTGCAGTGGTTACTGCACATTTATTTAGTACTTGTATAGTCAAGTACTAAATAAATGCACAGTAACCAGTTACTGCATCGTAGTGCCAATGAATGCCTTTTAAGTGACGCTACTGTGCAGTAGCCTAATAATAATGCATAGTAATGTATTAGCACTGTTTGCACTGTGCAGTATTATTCGGCTGCTATGCAGTCAGCATCTTGTGTAGATGTGCCCAATGTAAAGCAATCCAGGCCTTTGTCCTGCCATCTGATCTGCAAGTCAAAATCCTTGTACCTATGAAGAGTCCCTTAAAAACATGGAATTCGACCCAGACGTTGGCATCTAATTTCAGAATATTGGCCTTCCCACTGAAATACTTGCAGTTTTAGTAGTTTACAACAGTATTGAGGATGATGATGATGATGCAGTTATGATTTGTATAACATACGACTTTTACTTTGACTTCACAATTGTTAAAGAATACTAATATAGATAGTTCTTAACACAAGAATAATGTCTCGTAGATTTTGTGATTGATAATGACTGTTTCTATTATAGTTTGTTGTATGTGATACCCCGATTTGTTTGGCAAAATTTAACAGAAAGGAACAAAGAACAAATAGCTTTAGATTTCCAATTGCTGCTCTTGCCAGTAACCCTTAAGCACTTTGATAACCCGAAAGGTGAACTTCTTAAGTAGTAGTGTATTTGGCTTCGTGTCTCACAAAACAGCCCTGACAAGTGGTACTATTGTAAAGTTAAACATTGGTGATGTATTTAATGTACAATAATCCAGTAACGAGCCTGATGCTGCAAACACAAATTTAGTGCAGGCAGTTTTAAATCCAAAAAGCCACTGAGATTAATGGGACTCTTTCCAGTGACTTTGGATCAGCCCCACAGAGCCTCCTATTAAGGATAAAAAGGCTAGTCTAAAGGAAAGGATAAAGCTCTTCACTGGGACTTGAGCTGTTGGTTCAATTCTGAGCTGAGCCACAACCTTCCTATGTGACCCTGGGTGGGTCACTTAACCTACTGTGCCTGTGTTCGCCATTAAAAAAAAATGAACAGCTCTGGATGTTTAGACACTATAGTAATACACCCCATATATGACAATAGGTCTCAACCCTTTTAGAGGCAAGGCACCTTTCCAAAAATGCCGGCTCTTAGCTTTCATTTGTTTCTTGACTATGGCAATATAACAGAGCAATTCTTTGATTGCAAAAAACTTTGAAAGACCACAACAGGTCAGAAAGTTTTTGACATAACTTATTCCTGTTTGAGATTCCTGGGTTTATCTTATGAATCATGTGTAGGTATTTGCACATCTAACAGTGCTAATATTGCACATCACCCTTAAAAATATGTCATGACACCATAGCTGAGAATCGTGTTTGTCAACTATATAGATGTTTGTCAAATAAACCCTGGGTTTGTGTCCTAAAACTCTGGAATCCGTTACTGTCAAAAATGCCTTTCTTTGCACCATAACCTAATCTTTTTATGAATTTTTCCTTGTAATGTCCTGCCTTGCAGAGTTGCACCAGCCTGGACTGTGTATGTTTTAAACCAATGATACGAAACTCCTGCATGGCTCCCACGTCCGCAACCTTGCTTCCATTTAAAAGGGACTCCCTTCAGGTTTAACACTCCAAAAATACCACAGTGCCCGAATCAAGTTAAAGAGAAATAATGCTGAAGTAACACGCATCACATATGCATCATTCTTTATACTTGCTTCTATGCATGCACAGCCAGCAAGAAGACAAAATAAAAATCTATTAAATATTCAACAACCCCCTTCCAAAAGGTCTTTTGTGTTATTTGTAACTATGCTTCTCTGCAGGGGAGAGGTTTCTGCTTCCTGGATGACAGCAGAAAGCCAATCTGAATGTTAGCACCACCCTTACAGGGGTATAGGTTATAGATGTGTTGGTCTAAGGACATAGGCAGACAAAGTTCTTTGCACACATCTGATATCTTTTATTAGACCAATTAAATAGTTGGAACCCCCCCTATTTTTTCCGACTATTTGAGTTGGTCTAATTATAAAAGATATCAGATTTACTCAAAGAACTTTGTCTGCCTTATCACCACCCTTGGCTCTTCTTTAAGAGTGGCTTCCTCCTACACTTGTATTTTTAGGGATTTTTTTTTTTTTTAATGTGGGTCCTGTTACTTTTAAACCTCCCCTTGTTGTTGTTCCTTTTTTATGGCTCTTTTTGGCTCCTTTGACAGAATTATTGTGAAGCCAAAAGGTTTCTTTTCCTTGAAAGATGAATAAAGCTCTGGCTCCAACATCTTCCCCCTCCAAAAACACCTTTTTTTTTTAAAGATTTTTTTTGCATTCCAAGCCAAATCAAATCCAAATCCATGAGTCAGTCCAGAACCATAAGCAGCCCTACAACCTGCAAACATCCTCTACCCCCACCAGGTGCTTCAGATGTTTCCAACATCTTTTGGCAGGCATCTTACATGCAGGCCCAAGCCTGGAGGCTTGGGATTGGGATGACCCCAGGCAGAAACAACTGGAGCAGTGAGCAGGGCCCTGCTCCCAGATGTGAGGAAATCAGTGGCAGATTTGGCGGTGAGGGGCAGTGGGACCGAGTGGCTGGACATGCCACATTTGGTGATGGGGGCAGAGGGGTGTGCCAAGTGGCCAGATGTGAAGCTGGTGGCAGCAGAATCACGGTGGCTGCCCCGCCTGGCTCCACACGGCCCTGCAAAGAGTGACGCCCAGGACAGCCACCCCGATTCACCCTCCCCTAGGGATGGCCCTGCCCCAAGTTTTGCTCACCCTCAGCCGTACGGCCGCAGGAGCAAGCTAGGGAGAACCCTCCCATTTCCATAAAGTGGGCTAAATCCCCAACACCTAGGTGGGTACTAAACCAGGCCATAAGAACAGTTATTCCCCCCAGGCGCTTAAGGAAAACTACCTTCACGGACCCAGATACAGGGTGTTTCCCCTGCCAGGTCCCTGAGGGCCAGTCTCAAGCTGCTGCAAAGGATCCTGCCACCAGAGCCCAGAAATCCCTTCCTCTGCCATCCAAACGGGAGGTCTCCAGGCTGCAAGGGGGGCTGGGGAAACTTTTCTTTCGTTATTATTTCAAAGGCGAGTACAGCCGCACCCTCTTCTGACTGGGCAAACCCGGGCTTCAGCAGCGTTGCAGGGACGCACCCCTGCAGCGTGTCCGGGCAAGGGAGCAGCCGCCCCGCCCTCGAGGGGTCACGTGGTGCGGGCACAGCACTGGAAGCCCCAGGGCTCTGCGGAAACCTCCCCCCCACCCGGCCGGGTTCGGCCGCGCTCTAATCGATCGCAGAACAACCGATCTGCCGGCGCCATCGATTCCATCCGGCTTCGCTAGCCTCGCTCCCGCCTCCGCGCGCGCCAGATGTCCCCAGAGCAGCGGCAGCAGTAAGCGTGCGCCAGGTACCCCGTCTCCGCCGCCCGCGGGGATCCGCCTTGCGGGCTCATGTACAGCTCCCCACCCCGTGTGCAGGGCGCTGACACTGCAGCTGAGCCAAGGGAGGATGCTCAGGATCCTTCCCCCGTGCCTTTACCCGGCTGGCGCGGGGTGGGTGGAAACAAGAGCCTGTGCTGTGCGAGCCTTGCAGGCAGAGCGGGCTCCTCCCACCTGCTGCAGAGCCGGGTAGCCCCCAGCCCGCCCGTCCCTGTGTGCCGCCAGCCAGGGGGGCAGCGTTGCCAGGTGTGAAATATGAAATGATCTTCTTAATAGTTTTTCAGCAATTACCAAAGTGGCCTAACTGCCGAAAAACGATCCTTCACTGGACCCCAAGCCTAACCCGAACCTAGCTTCAGCCAGCCAATGTCTAAGATCAAGGGAGACCGGCAGCTGCCAGGTCTTAAATACGAAATGATGGTATTGGAAGCTCAAAACGCTTGTAACTGCTGGAAAGCTGCTGTACCCTGAACCCCAAGCCTAACCCTAACCCAGCTTCAGTCAGCTACAGTGCCTAAGAACAAAGGAGACTAGCAGTTGCCAAGGTCTTAAATATGAAACGATGGTACTGGAAGCTTGAAATGCTTGTAATTGCTGAAAAACTATTGTACGCTGAAAAAAAGCATGCAAATAAGTTGTTTTATTTATTTCATATTGCTCGCTGTAAGCCAGCAATGAGTGAGTGAGAACTAGGCTATCAAAATTGAAGGGTTCCTTTTATTTTGAGACAAGCAGTCCTAAGAAAGTGCCGACAGCAAGCCCAAAAGTCATTTTGTGTTCAGGTCAAGTGTCTCAGCTAAAATCGAGTGGGGGCATCTGAATCAGATCTCTGGGCTTGGGCCTGCGTGTAGGATGCCAGCCAGTGGATTATGGAGTATCTGATGCCCCAGGGTGAGAGGCTGGGAGGGAGGATGTTCACTGGTTGTAGCACCGTATGTGGTGTTTAGAACGATTGAGTTCTGCCTGCTCATTCGATATGGTTTTTGGAATGATTGAATTCTGCTCAGTCGATATGATTTGGCTGATTGGACTTGGAACACAAAATATATTAATAAAAAAGGACAAACCCAAAAGTCAGTTAAAACTCCCTGAGAATGACTTGGGTTTTGCATATGCTGAATCAGTTAACCGCCTCAAAAATTATCGTACATTTTGAACACTTTTCCTATTATTGATCGTACATTTACAAGGGTTGAAATTATCATCTAAATACAATGATTATCTTACACCTGGCAACACTGCAGTGGGTATGTAAAGCCCGAGGCCTCCACATAGCCCTGATGCTTGAGTTGTGCTTATCTGAATTTTGGAACTCAACTCTTAGGCTTTCTTCACTGAGTTTGGGACTGATTTGGCCTTGCAAGCTGCCCCCTACTTTTTCAGGACCCCTCCTGCCCAAGGCAAAGAAGAAGTAAATAATAAAGGTTTAAAGAGCAGCCACAAGTTTGCAAGCATCTTTGTAACCAGCCCTCTGTGTTTTGTCTTAAAAGCAGAGCAGTCCTAAGCAGCTATGGAGCATGCATTTACTCCACTGGAGAGTCTGCTTCCCACAGGTACAGTACCTCCTTGCTTTTGATTAGTTTTTTAACAAGCCTTTATGACACGCATATGTTTCCTGTGTGCGCCCTGCACATAGTTGCAGTCTTGGTTTGATGGGCAGCTGGTTTATTACCTGCTGTTTTAAAAGGTGAATTAGGGGCCTGCCACTTGCTCAAATCAAAGCTGGGTAGATGCCAGCTGTAGAGTTGTTACATGTTTTCAAGCACTAACTTTATAGCTGGTTAGGTCTTTTTATAGCTGGATAGCCATTTTTATCATGTCGGATCACTTTGCACATGTGGCCACTGGTCTAAATTTTTTCCATGACGTACCAGTTAATCACATGATAATTACTTTGCATGTATAGCTGGTTTTGCTTTCCACATGTGGCAGATCTAGATTTATCGTGCAATTCACCCATTCATTGCATAATATACGTAACATGTAGCAGGGGCCTTACTCAAGGCCTGGTGCTCCCTTGACTGGTTGAGCCAATCAGTTATGGTGAGAGGGCCATACAGGGACCTAAGGAGGTAAATAGAACGTAATAGAAACAAGGTGCCACATTACACCAGTTTTAACTTGTGTGGGTTTTTAAACAAATGATAGGAAACTGATGCAAGGTTCCCCATATGCACTCCCTACTTCATTTTAAAAAGAGACTAATTTTAAGTTGAACTTAAACTCATTCCTAATTAGTTTAAACTAAATGGAAAGAAGAGATAGATGAGTGTTTACACTGCTTTAACTCTTATCTGCTTCAAGCTGCAGCATTTGTCAAACTGGTGCAACTTCCTCGTGTAAAATGCCTCAGAACTTGTTTACATGAGAAAGTTGCAACGGTTCCATTTAACTTTGTATTTTAAGGAATTTTAGTCAAACCAGTGCAAGTTCCTGTGTTGATGCTCTTTTTGAGTGGCTTGTTTTACTTGAGCAGACATTTTTTTAAGCCAGTATAATACCAAAATAAAGCCTGGTTTAAATGGGAATACAAGTTTCCTTACAAGGACTTGCACTGCTTTAGCTACCTTGATTTAAGGTTGTCCATGCAGATTGGCTGGTGTTACCATCTGACCAAGTAGGTGGTTGTCTGCAAAAATTCATGCCTTTCTGAACCTGTTAGTCTCTAAGGTGCCACCCTGCCTTCTGACTAACATGGATAACCATCTCTGATGTAGACTGGTACTATTTTGTCATGCAGACAGGGCCTAAAGCTAGGCCGAAGGCTGTTTTCCACCTGGGATTCTTTGGAATCAGGTTTTAATTGATCTTTTGTGTAGGCCAGCTGAAGGTCGCACCCTCTCAATATTCTGTAAAGCCACATGTGTCTGCAGCTGTCATATTGGTTTATTTTCTGTTCTTATGTTGCTACAGTGCAGTTTGTTATGTTTTGTTCATTTCTTGTTATTTTTATGGGCAGAGAAATCAACATAACTTTGAGCATGTATTTATAAACGTGCTCCTTGCCAAAGTGGGGTTGGTATTTGTGTGTGTGTGGGTGTGATATAATTACATAAATACCCTCTCAGGAATTGTTTGTATGCTCTTTGTAGCATGGGGGACTGTTCTGGTGCAGAATCAAAAACAATAGGACTCCAACCATAATTGTTTACTATAATATGAAAAATAAATAATTATATTTCCATAAAATGTATCACAAAACCTCCATGACAAGAGTTGGTTTGGAAAAGGGGACTTCATTCTGCAGTGTGTTGATTTTGCTGTAGGATGGCAAGGAAAATTCATTCAAACTTACTGTAGTTGTGGAAGGTATAGTTTTGGTTCTAGTGAGAAGATGTTCAGGTAGGAAGAGCTTAACACAGTCCACATCTGTTTTAATATTCAGTAGGCTTTTAAAGCTAGTATTTTATCTTCTAGTATATTTAAAGTTTTTCCAACTATTTTTCTATTATGTTTGGCTTCAGAACTTTACAACTCCCTTTCTTGATTCAATTCAAGAAATGTTCTTAGTTACTAAAAACAAAGATTTACACAAACTATTCCTGGTACATGCAAATACTTGACATTATGAGCTGCCTTTATTTGCAGTACCCTTGGCACAGGTTAGAAGGATAGTATATTGGGAGATTTTAATGATTAGCTTTTGCCTGTCGGAGCAGGATGTGTTCCTCCATGAAATGAAAAATAGCTGCACAGTAAACATGCAATATAGTGAGTTGAAAACAACTTGAGAGCTGAAATCCTCAGAAAATCAGACATACATCTTGGTTTATATTGTAAAAAAATATTTATGTATTTATTCAATTTATAGTCACCATGGGTAGGCATTTTTGTGCAGTAGTCAATTGTATGTCATGGAGTTTACACATGGTTAGATGCACCTGTGTACTGCACCTAACAGTGTGTCTTCTTTAGGAAAAGATTCTTTGGTTTTGAAAACTTTCTCAAATATATCGGTAAATCAGTTTGGCACATCTGAGTTACACAAGGCTAACCATGATACTCCAACAAATTGGGCAAGTGGTGTATCACTTTTTGGAACTTGAGATTTTTTCAGATCACATAAGAAAAATAGATCTCTGAATTAGTATATAAGCACTGAATTAAGCATCCAGTTCTTTTTTTTCCCTTCCATGAGATGTTATTACTCAGGATGCTTGAAAATCAAGAGGTATTTATGTGTTTGCCTAAATAGTACAACGTTGGTATGTGCAGGAGATGGTAATTTCTCAAGGTATGGTCCAACTCTGGAATAAGCTTCCATTGGAATTCACACAAATATCACCCCTTCTGTTCCCAGTGATGTCTCACCTTGTCTTTGTTAGTGTAAGCATAGCACATAGTAATTACACAAATATTAACAACCCCCCCAAACACTCTATAAGAACAAAATGGTATATTCCTCATAATTGTGCATCCTTGGGAAGAAGATGATGGAGAGAATGAGCTATAGTTTGCCAGATTTTAATGCCGCTCTGAATAAGGGCTACAGGGAAAAAAATCTCCGTAGAAAGATGTGTATAGCTTTAGGAGCTTAACTTTGGTACCCAGTTTTAAACTTCTTGATGAAAAAGTAATTGCCGGACCACTTTTGTAATTTTAATCCGCCTCAGTGGGTTCTTATTTTGATTTTAGGCATTAAATCAATTAACACGGCACCTGACTTTGGTCCAGGTAGATGTTTGATAACTGCTGTACTAAACTGTTAAAATCATCGTAGTAACATAATGCAGTAAACCGAAGAAAAAAAAAAGAGCTGGAGCACAGTTTAAAATCACAGTGTTACAGGCAGAGAACTGTGCTGTGTCTTTCAAACATGTCTGTAGTTCAGAATGGGTAATGAGGTAGAATTGAAGAGCAGGATTGCACTGTAAAAGACTACAAGTCTAAAACTAATATTTCTCTACTGGTAGCATATGAAACATTAAAAGTTTGTTACTGAATCTAACTTAGAGATTGGGAATTTCAGGGTGTGAGAGGATCACATCAAAGTCCCCCCATGCTCTATGGGGTCTGAATCCTATGACAGTTTGTTTCATAGGATTTTTACAGGGTGAGAGTTTAATACAGAACATGCCTAGAGCTGGTAACAGGTGAGGTCACATTATAGGTTGGACAGGAATTAAAAAGCAGCTTTGTTCTTCTTTTTAAATATTTTATTTGTTCTTGAGCTCTCTAGGATATACTGTACTTTTCATTTTCCTCCTACTGTTTGTTCCATTTTCCTGCATCATCTTTATCCATTGGTGCTGCTTCCCAGTTGTGAGGGAGGCATTTCTGCAGTGGGACACAGCTTGCTAGCTTTCAATATTAATGAACTTTAAGAGCTTTAGCTTCTTAATTCTGGAATAATGCAGAGTGCTTTGAAGTGGATGACTGTGAGCCCCACCTAGAATCTCTGGGCAGAACAGAATGTAGGGATTGCTTATAAAGCACAGTTTACAACAGAGACCATCTTAGCCCAGAGTCTGTCTTCTTCACTGAATTGTTATTTGTTTCAACATGTAATTCATGTTTTTCATTTTGACTTATAAAGCCATTTAAAATAGAGCTAACTTCTAACCTTGTTTAGTTTTAGCAAGGGGTTCCATATAACTTTTGCCATATAAACAGAGTGGAAGCAGGAGACAATCTCTGTTGCTGAAGTCCTAGCAATAGAAGAGCGGCAAGCATTTTTTAGACCCTGTAGAGAGGCAACATCTGCTGTGCTGAGAATCTCCTGGCTGTATTTTCTTTATATTACCCCACACCAGGCTGGGAGTCTGTCATGTGACGACTGTCTGTCCTGTGTTCTTATCACCTGTCCCTATTGCCCTTAGGAACCATTCCAATTCAAGGCGTTTTTACATATCTGGGCTCTGGGGCTTGGATTGGTTCTGTCTCCTTTTGATATTCTCCATCCCCTTTCTTCATCTTCACTAGGTTCTGAAGTTGTATCAGGAGTTTCTTTGGGTTTTTTAAGTATTATCTGGACTATTTATGATATTGCTCTAATTAGTTACTAGTTTCAAGGAGGTTTAATCTACCCTTGCTTTGGGTTATTTGTAAGAAACAGTAGGGCAGCTTCAATCCTAGAATCATGTGTCACTATTGGAAACAATGGCATATATGAATCTGCTCTGAATTTGAGTTGCTTTCTGGGAGGGTCTCTTGGGTACCATTTGATTGATATGCAAACAGATATTGAATTTACCCTAGGATAAACCATTTCATCTATGTCCCAGGATAGACCATTTGATCCATGTCCATTTTCCTGGGATAAATCCCAAAAAGGTTCTTTGGATAAGAAGCACTAAAAGTTTATCCCAGGACAGCTGGGACAGTGCATCTGTACAATTATCCTGAGATGGCATCATTGAATGAATGGCAGAACAACGGCAGTGCATGCCAGCCACTCACTCAACCCTGATGAAAAGGGTAATGTCTCTATGTGCTGATTCTAGGATATTTCTGTTTCAGGACTAACTATAAAATGCTTGTCAACAAAAAACAACCACCCAGGAAATGAAATCCTTTATCCCACATTTATGGCGAGGCAGAGAGGGAGGGACAAACAGCAGCATAAAAAGGTAATGTCTACATTGAACTCACAACTTGTCAGGTAGTACTGGGCATGTCTACATAAGATGGTTTACTGTGCAGTAGCATAGTTTACTCTGGCACTGCTACATGGCACTGCAGTGCCAAGCAACAGTCAGGCTTGCGCTATTCAGGCCTTCAGGGTGTTGCAGGTTCCTGTGAGACTTGTCAGCACCCAGGCCCACCTGCAGGCAGCTCCTGGCTGCTGGGGATCGTTCCAGCTGCCCTCAGCTCACCCTCAGCAGCCTGCCTGGAGCCTGCAGGTGCTGTTGGGTAGGGCTGTGCGAAGCTGCACTAGCTGATTCGATTTGGAGGAGATTGGCCTGATTCAGTGGCTGAATCTCTGAATCCGAATCAAATGACTCATTAACCGCCCTGAATCGAATCGGAATCCTCCGAATCAATTCAGAGAGATTCAGCCATAAACTATACAGGCAGGCTCTAGACAGTGTCGGCAGGAGGAGCGGGGGGAGCAGCTGGATGAATTCCAGTTTGAGCTGGCAGCCCCAGGAGAAGTTGCAGCTGGTCCAGCTGCTTCCCCAGCTGCCCCCCCACCGGGGCGAGGCAGGCAGTGCTGGCAGTCCTGGGAGAAGCCACAGGGGCTGGGGATCAAACTGGGAGCTGGGGAGAATGATTGAGGGTTGGGGGAACAAACAGGGGCTTCCCCCCAGCTTCCGGTTCAATTCCCCAGTTCCTGGTTTGAACCTCCCTGTCACAGTCATTCCCCCAGGTCCCTGATCATTCCCCCCAGCCCCCGTAAGTTCTCCCACGGCTGCCAGCACTGCCTGCCTCACGCCAGCAGGGTGGACAGCCACGGGAGCAGCTGGATGAGCTGTGGCTTCTCCCAGGGCTGTCGGCTCAAGCTGCAGCTCGTCCAGCTGCTCCCCCAGCTGCTCCTGCTGGCGCTGCCTGCCTATATAATCTATGGCTGAATAAGATTTGGCGCCAAATAGCTTCAGATTCGGATTCAGTCGAATCAAATCAGGACAGTGATTCAAATCACTGAATTGAATCGCTGTCCCTCTGAATCGCCGAATCCAAAGCGAATACTTTCTGCTTCATACAGGCCTACTGTTGGGCATTGCCTCACCGCACAACTCCCAGTCCCATGCTGTGCCCCTGTGCTGGGCACTGCAGGCAACTGCTCAGGCCCGGCAGCACAGGGACAGACGCGAAGAGGCTTAAAGAGCCAGTGTGGGAGCCCTGATGGTTTTGCCTTTTCCCACACCTGTGCCTGCCACCTGAGGCCCCACCTGGTCTATGGAGGAGACTGGCAAACTCATGGCGCTGTGGGGTGTGATGGAGGTGCAGCACCAGTTTGCATGGGTTGGGCACTTGAATGCCCATGTCTGTGAAGGGCTGTCAGGTCAGATGCAGGAGCTCAGGCATGACTGCTCGACATGGCAGTGCCACATAAAGGTTAAGGTCTTTTGGGCACAGTTGGTCAGCGCCAGTCAGGGAGTTCCCACCAGTCGATGCCCTTTATGCAGCAACTGACAGCAAGCCTCACGTCCCAGGACCCAGGCTGTAGCCGTGCTGTGTACAGCAACATGGGCAGCCTGGTTGAGCCTACACCCTGGCCTGGCAGCCATGTTGACATGTCACTGGGTGAGGGCCCCTTTGGCCTCCAGCAGCCCATCCTGCTGAGGTCCCCAGCTGCAGCATCCACCAGCAGCTCAGGGAGTCGGGCCAGTGCTTACCTCGACAACTCTGCAGCCTCAGCCCCAGCCATGAGGTGTGGCCAGCCATATCGCCACTGGCTGCCAGCAGTGCCAGCTTCTCGGGGGAGGGCCCTTGGCTGAGCACCCACATGCTGCACCCCACCATCTGAGGACAATGCCTGGAGCTGCACATCATCACCGCTAGCTGGGAATGAGCAGAACT
>NW_005842019.1:1240919-1256396 GCF_000455745.1 Alligator sinensis | reverse complement strand
CCCCCCCCCCCCCCCCCCCCCCGGCCTGGCCACACTGCCCTGGCCCCGGGTTTTCCCTCCACAGCACACAGGGAGGCAGGAGAAGCACAACATTTTATTGAGCAGCCAATGCCCCCGCAGCTAGATGGGCATGGGCCTCTCACATGCAGAGGAACACATTGATGCCAGCAGCAATATTCTCTTTGGCTGCGGGGGGGTTGCCCTCCTGGTGGTGGTGGAGCTCGTGGGGCAGCCTTGGCTTGCCCCCCCACACCATTGAAGCTCAGGGTCCTATGTCAGGTGCACAGGTGTGCCCAGGGTACCATGGCGATCAACAGCAGCAGGGAGTAGTGGGTCATGTACCCCTCATTCTGTAGAAACAACTCCTCATGCAGCACTTGAAACATGCGCAGCAGGGGTATGCTTGGGGTGCAGCGCCAGTACAGTGGGGGCTGGCCCTGGGGTACCTCCCCAGATAAGCTGTCCTCTGTGGGGAGGGTGGGGGTGTGAGTAGCTTCTGATTCCAATCATCTGGGAGCCTTGCACCCCCAAGCCTGAGTGCTGTGGGCTTGGCAGCACAGGAGAGCAGCTGGCCTGCACAAGGGGTGTTGAGGGGGATCTAGAACTGCAGCAGCAGGTGCTGCCAGGAGCCTGGCCTGTCCAGGCCTGGGAAGAGGATGAGGGAGTCAGGCTGCCTGCAGCCAGCAGCCCATCTGTCCCTGGGAAGCGAGTGGGGATGGGGGGCTCAGCCAGTGGTCGCCTGGGCCCAGGGCTGACACCCAAGTTACCATAGTCCCTGGGCACCTCTGCATGCCCGACCCCCGGCTGGGCAGCGTACAACCCTGGTACAGAGCATCTTATCTGAGAAATGTTGCAAACTCATAAACAGCTTCTTTCTCATGGCTTTGCAAGTCGTGCAGCTGCACACGGGGGAGAGGCCACACTTGGCAGCTTGGATGCGGCCTCAGGCTCATTGCTGCCCACACCCGGGGCCCTGTGGAAGTGCCGGCTCCACCAGAGGTGGACTGAGGAACGTGCTTTCCTCCCAGACCAGCTGGTGATACCGTTGGTGAACTGGCTAGCGGATGCAAGGGCCTGGTGGGTGGAGGATGTGGCCCATGAGGATAAGCTGGACTGGGAGTTCCAGGTGCAGCTACTGGCCTTGGAGCGCCAGCAGGTGCAGGTGCTGCAGAAGCAGATTGCAGTCCTGGCCAGGGTAGTGCAGGCCATGAATGATGACCACTGGGTGCTGGACACTGTCCTGGCCCTGGCAGTCGTCTTCGTGATGCCTGCTGCCTGCCCCTAGCCCCACCTGCTGCCCAGCAGCTGGCCCCCCCACGGACCTGGGAGGAGGTCTTGCGCCTCCTCCACCAGCCAGGAGCCCCTGTCCTGGGTACCCCTCCTCCACCCAGCCACCCCACCTGGGTCCAGCCCCATTGTTCATCCTGGCTCCACATGGGCTTGGAGCTGCCAGGCTCACTGTGGTCTACACACCCACAGGTGTCACAGGTGTCACCCACAGGTGCCACAGCTGCCAGAGGTCGGGGTGCTGACTGCCTGTCCCCAGGCTCTGCCATCTAGGTGCCCCCACCCCATGGCCCCCCACCCTGGGATGGCACACAAAGCACATTGTAAATAGTTTGCACAGGGAAGGGGGTGTTTTATTGTTGGTGGATGGGGTGCATGGTGGAGGGGCTCTCATTGCAGGGGGGAAGGAGGGGGAATTCGGTTGGGGAGGGAGTGGGAAGGGGTTCCATTTGATGTAATGGGAATAAAAACTTGTTGTTCTGAGATATGTCTGTAGTGAGCGTGATGCTGGGGATAGGCAGGGGGGGAGGGAGGGGCTATGGGCAGCAGTCCAGGCTGGCTACAGTGGGGAGTGCAGGAGGTGGCGGTTGGCCAGCGCCTCTCATACCTGGTGCCCTGGGCCCTGTGGTGGGTGTGTTGCTCACTCGGAACCTTGGTGTGGGGGGCCCTCTGCTGTTGCTGCCACCTGCCATAGGTGGTGCTCCTGATGCCAGGCGGGCTCTGCCTGCTGCGCCTCCTCCACCCTGGCCTCGAAGAAGAGCTCCCTCTGGGCCTCGCAGATGTTAGATTGACTAGTTTTGCTGATGATATTGGTAGTTATGGGATGCGAGTTAGATAGTTGAAAGTTAACCTTAATGTTTCTACATGATACCTCAGTCATGATTTGTGGACTGAAACACAGACATACGCAAAAAGAGACAGGGAAAGAAGCTCCAGCTACAGATCTGGCAACCTGAACATGGCTGTGAGAGAAGTCTATTTAGGTTAGGTGCAGTCTGAAGAAGCCTTATGGCAGTCAGCAAGGAAACTACCTCCTGTTATTTGATTTCTCTTGGGCTTTGAGAACAATTGTACATTCTTAGTAAATGTACAAGATTGCATCAAAGTAGTACCCAGTTTCTCCTAATTGGAGCAATCTGAAAACCCCGAACTTTGGCTAGTTGCTTGGATCAAAAGGAATAGCTCTGCTGTTATTTCATTGGTTTCTGGAATCCCATTGTCTCCACTTAAATCAGCCAAAGTTTTTGTACATTTAATCCTACCCCGCCCCCAAATTTACCAGATACTGCCCATAAACCTGAGATGTTCCTTTATTGCAGGTAACTGTTTGTATCTTTTTCCCCAGTTCCCCCCTTTCAAATTGCAGCTTTGTCCCACTGAAACAAGGTCAGCTGCATGTCATGGAAAAGAGAGCTACAAGAGCAAAGATGGAATGTTTTACATTGTGTGGAAAAGTATATTTGTGTGCAAAGAGACAATAATTTCTGCATTGACTTAAGGAAAAGAGAGCAGGAGAGAGCAGCAATGCGGTATGCGCACTCTTGCTTCATTCTATCAGTCTAATTGCTGTTATAGAATGCTTCTTCCCCTGGAAACGTTACTGACTGTTGCCTTTGAAACCTTCATATCATTTCCTTATCAAACCTTGTATCATATTCCATTAAAGTGAATGAGACTTCTTTGTTTTTTAAAGCTCCTTTTTCTCTCACTGATATCAGACTTTGAAAGTTAGATGCAAGTCAGTGACATATTTGCAGTCCCTTGAGCACTGTGCCCTTCAGCACTCAAACTGATTCTACAATTCCAGGTAAGCAGCATTAATGTGCATAGTCATGCAAATGTCCCTTCACTACAAATGTACATGAACCATGTGATACTGTACCACAGCCACCAAGAGATTAATATGCAAAATCCTGTAGTAGTAATTTAGGGACCAGCATTGAGTGCCAGCCTGGAGTTTATGGGACAGAGAATCAGAATATGAGTTAAAATATAAAAATAAAAGCATATGAAAAATGATGGGTTTTGGGATTTCTGCAGAGCGGCATAACTTTGCAGGTCTTCTGTAAGTGCTGAACAGTAAACTGTGAGATATATCAGATCAGTACAGTGATTCTCAACCAGAATGCTGCAGTAACCTTTAAGGCTTTTTAATGCCTTTTAATGGTGACACAGGATGTGCAAGCACCTACACATGGTTCACAAGATAAACCCAGGGATTTCAAATAGGGTTAAAACTGTTTTCACCTGTTGTGGTCTTTCTGAGATCTTTGTTCAGCACAGATGATTTGCTATATTATTTTTTCATAGTCAAAAATCAAGTGACAGCTTAGAGCTGGGATATTCTGAAAGGTGATTGTGAGCCTACAAAGGTTGAGAACCCTGGATCTAGTGACTCAGAGTAAATGTACCAAAGCAGAATATTATTAGGTGAATGAAGTTACTTTAAAAGTGCTTTAGCAGTTCCAGGACTGCTACCAGATGCCCATTGTATTGTTTTATTTCTTTAATTAAGCATCTTTGACATAATTTTGGCTGCTGGTCTGTTCCTGCTACTTTATATAAGTAATAATGCAATTCATTTAATATGGTTATTCAAGATACCTGCATGTCTCAGGTGGATATAAATGTTCAAGCTTGTACCCTTGTGTCTCTCAAAGCTGTTGTGGTAGGCAAGTGTCTGGTACAGTATAACCTCATAAATCCAGATATCAAAAATCCAGAATTTTAAAAAATCTGGCACATCGGGGACTAGCGGTGGCTGGTCCCAGAGCAGCAGAGGGGGAAGCAGTGGCTGGTCCTGGAGCAGTGGAGGGGGAAGCTTGTACGAGGTGGCTGCTGCCACTGTTTGCCACGTCGCATACAGCGGCTGCTCAGGGACCGGCCACTGCTATGATTTAAAGACACTAGAATTTTTAAATTTCTGACAGAGGCTTGGTCCTGAGCATGCCGGATTTATGAGGTTATACTGTATTATTATCCACAATCATTTTTTGTGTATTATATATACAATATGGGTTTGTTACACTTAAATATCACAACAGGCATTTGCTGGCACTCATTATTTTGAAAATTGCCATGCTGATGAATTTTTCAGAAAGTTATTTTTTTGAGTAATCTTTTCACATGCCTTGTCTGTATGTGACAGTGAATTCTTTGGGAATTTAATAAATTACCTTCAACTATTTGAATCATGGCATGATAAATAAAAATGTGCTTGTCCCCAATATATTCATATGTTTGGGATAACAGCAAAATCAATGTCTATTTATTTGTATTCATTTTCATACCCTGGAGCTATCAATTAAAATATTTATTGTATTAAAATAATACCTCAGTGTTTAGTAAACTGTTCTTTCTGTCAAAACAAGAAATAGTTCATCCTTAATCGTACATAATTGTAAGATGTAATGCTATGTGGGGTGGAGGTGACACAATAACTAAACAGAGCAAACCGTAAGTGGCATGGTTATCTTACTGGAACTTTGGGGAGGAAATGTAGCCTTATCATACCAAATGAGTGTGTACAAGATGGTGACCTTTTTTAGACGTCATAAATCTTGCAGTTGCTTATGATCACTAAAAGTCAGCAGTGCCCCTAAGACAGCATTAAAGGTGATCAGATATTATGCCCTTGTTGAAAGTGTTGCACAAATTGCTAGTTTCGTGCCCCTGGAGGCCTTTCCCAAACACCTCAAGGAGGGAGTCACACTCAGGCTGAGTCCATTACAAGTTTATTGATTGCGCAATCGGTCGACAAAGGGGTTGAGTAACCCAAAGCAGTGTCGACCCCCAGTCTTTGTCTGAGGGTCTTTTATAGCTTACCTAAACAAAGAACTGTAGCGTGTCTTACGACTATTGGCGGTTTCACAATTTTACCGTTACATCTAGGTTTCCACAGGATGTCAGGGCCTTTTAAGTTAGACTCAACTTATTATGGGATAGATGAAGGCGCATGCGTGTTGGGGAAGCTGTGGTAAACTCAATGTCCTTTAGTAACCCCTTATCTTTGTGTAATTCTAGGTCATTGAACAGGTGCGATTGTGAAACTCTATGTGTAAAGCTGTCCTTAACCTATATGCAGAAGCTGTTAGCAAGCCATGTTGAATACAGAAGCATATTGCAAAAATAAAGCATCATGTCTAATTTCAAGCCTTATGTCTAAAATCTAATGTATTTGTACTACAAAAGCATCAGGAGTAAGGGTAGCAATTGTACTTTCTTTAGAGTATTTTCTTTTTTCCCTTGCCCCCATATGAGTAAAATATTTTTTTTAAATGTATTTTGATGGTTTCACATGAGCCTTAGTATAAAATCAGCTATACACTATGTATACAATTCTCATTTAGATTTGATTTTTCAATATAGAAAACCAATATAGGAGGTTGTTTGTATCTATTTACAAACATGAACCAAGTCAAAATTACCTGCAAGTTGACTGTGAAAAAGAAAAACGAAATAGATTGCTACACAGAAAATAATGTGTGAGGCCCACGCTTGGAAATCTTGGGTTTTAAAAATCACAAATTGTTAAAGCATCTAAATTTATGCATTCATGGACCTGGTTCAGATTTGTACATATGATGATCAGTAGCCAAGGGTTAGCACAGGTTTTTGGATGGACTAGCTACCACTGTTGCTCATAGTTTAAGTTTGTTTACACCCCAGTTTTAGACCCCAAGGTACTACAAGTGTTGCTTTCCTCCCATTCATTGAAAACATGAAATCAGGCTGCCAAGTACCATTGGTGAACCACCCACTACCGGCTTTCAGCTTTAATAAGCTTATGGTGGATGGGTCATTTTTGACCTGGGGGGATCTGGGCAGTGTATTTCCCCAGAACTCGGTCCTTGGGCCTGTGCTATTCAACATCTTTATCAGCGACTTGGTGGTGGGGATGGAAAGCACGCTGTCCAAATTTGCTGATGACACAAAGATGTGGGGAGAAGTGGGCATGCTGGAGGGGAGGGGCAGAATCCAACTAGATCTAGACAGGTTACAGAGGTGGGCGGATGAAAATAGAATGGAATTCAATGCAGACAAGTGCAAGGTGCTGTATCTAGGGTGAAGAGACCTGCAATATACCTATAGGCTGGGGAACACCCTTCTCAACAACACAGTGGCTGAAAGGAATCTTGGAGTCATTGTTGACTCCAGGATGGACATGAGCCGCCAATGTGAGGAAGCGGTCAGTAAAGCTAACCACACCTTGTTGTGCATCTACAGATACATCACGAACAGGTCCAGGGAGGTGATCCTTCTCTTCTATGCGGCGCTGGTCAGGCCTCAGTTGGAATACTGTGTCCAGTTCTGGGTGCTGCTCTTCAAGAGGGATGTGGTTAACCTTGAGAGGGTCTAGGGCAGGGCCACTCACATGGTCAGGGGACAGCAGGCCAGGCCCTACGAAGATAGACTAAAGGGCCTGAATCTATTCGGCCTCCACAAGAGAAGACTGAGAGGGGATCTGGTGGCCGTCTATAAACTCACCAGGGCGGACCAGCGGAAAATAGGTGAGGCTCTGTTCCCCCGGGCACCACCTGGGATAACAAGGAATAACGGCCACAAATTGATCGAGAGCAGGTTCAGGCTTGATATAAGGAGACATTACTTTACAGTTAAGGCTGCCAGGCTCTGGAATGGGCTCCTAAGGGAGGTGGTGCTCTCCCCTACCTTGGGGGTCTTGAAGAGGAGGTTGGATAGATATCTGGCTGAGGTATTATGATCCCAGCGCTCGTTCCTGCCCAGGGCAGGGGGTCGGACTCGATGATCTGTTCAGATCCCTTCTGACCCTAGAAACTGTGAAACTATTCAGCCTGGATGTAACACTAGATTCTTTGATAGTAGCATTCCTGATTTAATAGCCTACTTCATAGATATATATATATATATATAATTGCTAGTCTGAGATCCTCTTTACACATTACAGGTCTCATGTAATTAACTGGTTAATTGTACAATTACTTTGAGACCTGCTACATGTGCCAAGTACCTATCATGCCATAAAAAGCTCCAGCCAGCTATAAAGTTAGACCTTGAAAATGTGTACTAACTTCATCGTTAGTTGCTATTGAGTTTTAATTTGCACATGTGACAGGGTCTTCCCTGCAGCTGGTAGCCTTATCTCCCAGCTGCAGGGATGCACCATGCCCAGCTTGGGCTGGAAGTCCCACAACTGAGGGGACTCAGCCCCAGTAGCTGCTGACTCTGGGTCCTGGCAGCACCTGCAGCTGTGGATGCTGGGTCCCCATAGTATGCCTCCCAGTTCCTGGGACCCAGCTGGATCCTGACAGTTGTGGGGCATGACTGATTTCCCAGCCCCAGGGGTGTGGGGAGCTTCCATGGGTGAGAGATCTCAACTGCTATGATCTCCCTGTCTTGGAGATGTGTGAAACCCCGACAGCTGGGAGATCGTGATGGCTGTAGTCTCCCAGCCTTGGGGGTGCATGAAATCTTCAAAGGTTCAGGGCCTCTCTACATGTGCAAGAAGAGGCATGATGGGATTTAATAAGTGATCCACATAATTGCACCTCTGGCCATGCCACACATGCAGGGCAGGAGATGTGATTGTGGGATCACACATTAGATCCCACTGCACCTCAGTTGCATCCCAGCCCTGGGGGTTTCACCCACCATGAAGAATGGGCTCCTCCTTCATTGGCAATAAGACATGATGGTATCTAAACTGCAGTCCCACAATCACATCTCCTGCCATGCCGGCGGTGCGATTGTGTGCATTGCACATTAGATCCCATTGTGCCTTTTTCTGTACGTCTAGAGGGGCCCTGAGTTTTTGAATATGGGGTTTTGTTTAGCATTGTATTGGCAGGTCTCTCACAACACCGCACATAGCCAATGGGCACAAAAACAAAATGCACTCAAAAAGTCAATGCGTACCAAGGGTCAAAAGAACTCTTCAATTTAAAGAATGACCCTCCCAGCTCTTATAAATTTAAATGCCATGTAAATTTAAATGACTGCTTCTTGATCACCTCTATTCATTACAGCTATCAGCCCGGTTTAGCTATTCATGTCTGACAGTATTGGCCTGTGTCTTTCTGTAAATTGTGATTTAGATCTAGCAATTTTAGGTGCATATACATTCCAGCATATTTATGTGAATAGAAGAGTCTACCCAGCCAGCTCTGAACTTAAATCCGAGTAAAGCATACAACTAAGGTGATGCAGCATTAAGTTTACATGGTTAGAAAGTTAGGAAATTGAAAAGTTAAGGTTCCTATAGCAACAGTTCACTCAGCTATTCTCTGTCTAGAGAGAGAAATACATATAGTATTTCTGGATTTCTGTTAAATTTATGCCTCTCTTCCCATACCCAGTTTCACCTGGGAGATTCCTGCTGTTATTGCCTGGGACTGAATTTTATTTTTTATGAAAGTAGATTTTTCTCTGTATATGGTTCATCCCATGTAACTTGCCTTTGTGGATAGTCTGCCAAAGCCTGGAAGATTCAGGATGGGATGCAAGGTTTTTTTTATTATTAAGACCTGGAAGTTCTGCGAGTTTGGCTACTGACCTTAGGAATAGTATTTTGACCCCCCCATCCCCTCCCCCCGCTATGTTTTATGGCACTTATATATCATAACTGTTGTTTCATCTTTCCTTTGTTTTGGCCAAGGGGCAACAATCTAATATGTCTAAGTAATTTTTGTGACTTTTAAATTTTCTGACTTTTTTGCGTTTACAATCAGGGAATCCTGCTCACTACCTCATGACTCTAGTTTCTAACTGGTGAAACTGCTTTGACTGACATAAAGCTAAAATAATAATGGGTTAAAATGTAGCCAGATGAGATGCTACACCCATTACTCCCTTGTGTGGAATTTGCTACAGAACCTGGTATGCATAGTCTTGTGGGCTGCTAAGTTCAGAAGGACCTTTGCTTTTTAAATTAGGCCCAATTGTGTTAGCTTCTTCTTGATCCAAATATGTTTCTTTAAAAAATGTAAAAAGAAAAGCTTTCACAAAAACAATAGTAATGATTCTATGAATGTTTTCTATTTAGATGGAAAGTAATTAAACATTGAGAAACAAGGTGTATAACTAAATATACTTTTCCTTGAATTATTTGAAATTGAAATGCAGGAGTAATGAGAGATATAAAAGAGAGCCTAAAAACAAAAGTGAAACTGATTTTAATTAATTTTTTTTCACTTCCCTAAGCAGAAAGGAACGCAAGATAAACGGAGAGCATAAAGTAAATTGGAATCTTTAATTTTTTCAGGTTTTGTAGTTTTCAGTAAATGCCATTAGTAGCAGCATTATGTTGACTTTATCCCTTTAAATTCTTAGGGCGAATCAGAGCTTGACCTTCTACCCCCATGTCCTCTGCATAGTATCAGGGCTGTGAATGGATTGTGCAGACTTTGAGTTTTGTTTTGATCCTGTTGCCACTGAGCACTTTGCCATCCTTCGCCATCCTTCTGCTCTACTCAGCATTGGTGAGGCCGCAGCTGGAGTACTGTATCCAATTCTGGTCCCTGCACCTCTAGAAGGATGTAGAGAAGCTGGAAAGAGTCCAAAGGAGGGTCACATGAATGACTAGGAGTCTGGAGAACAGACCATATGAGGAGAGGCTGAAGGACATGGGACTGTTCAGCCTGGAAAAGAGAAGACTCGGGAGGGACTTGGTGGCAGCCTTTAAGTATATAAGGTGGGGTGAACATCAGGGGCTCGGAGAACATCTGTTCACCAAGGGACCCCAGGGGAAGACTAGGATTAATGGTCATAAACTGATTGAAGATGGCTTCAGATTAGACATAAGAAAAAACTTCTTTACAGTTCGTGTGTTCAGAGTGCGGAACAGACACTGCCTAGTAGTAGTACAGTCACCTTCCCTGAAGATCTTTCAAAGATGTCTGGACTCGCACCTCGCTGAAGTCATCAGACCTTAGTAGTTTTTTTTGCCTTCCAGGAGGGGGGCTGGACCTGATGGTCTCGTGAGGTCCCTTCCAGCCCCTAACTTCTATGAATCTATGAATCAATTTGAATAGAAGTGCAGTTAGGTTCTTAATGGCCTCCTTTGTGAGGTTAGGTTTATTAACCGCCCAAGAACAATGGCATTAGCTATTTCTCCTTGAACTTGCTTGTTCTTAGAGTTTACTTCTGGACCCTGATCTTCCTAATTGGCTGGAGGGCTGCACCCAGAGAGTGGTGGTGGACGGGTCATTTTTGACCTGGAGATATGTGGGCAGTGGGGGTTCCCCAGGGCTCGGTCCTCTGGCCCGCACTGTTCAATATCTTCATTGGCGATTTGGACGAGGGGGTGAAAAGCACCTTGTTCAAGTTCGCAGATGACACTACGATGTGGGGAGAAGTGAGCACGCTAGAAGAGAGGGACAGGCTACAACTAGATCTCGACAGGTTACAGAGGTGAGCGGATGAAAATAGGATGGATTTCAATACGGACAAGTGCAAGGTACTGCACCTGGGGAGGAAGAACCAGCAGCATACCTACAGGCTGGGGAACTCCCCTGTCGTCAGCACAGAGGCAGAGAAGGATCTTGGAATCACTATTGATTCCAAAATGAACATGGGCCGCCAATGTGGGGACGCGGTCAGGAAGGCTAACTGCACTTTGTCATGCATCATGAGCAGGTCCAAGGGATGTCTTGGCGCAAGGTCCCAGGGAAAGTCTTTGAGAGAGAGCTGTGTGCTGAACCTAATCTACTAGACAGTTCTTCCTCTCTACAATTGGAATATATATATGGAAAAATATAGAAATGATGGTTCTTATTTAAAGTTCCTTTAGGCTAGTAGGGGTTACCTTTTTGGCAGACGTTCTGCAAATTAGCCCCACACCTTCCCCAGGGGAGCAGATGGAATTGACAATTTTCACCCTATCTGGCCACAGAAAGCAGTTTATAGCTGTGATCAAACACAAGTGCAAGGCTGCAGACTGTTTCAAAACTGGCCGATTGGGTGAAAGTCTGAACCTGCATTGCATAAGAGGTCAGATGAAAAAGTTTCAAAATAGAGCATGTTTTTTGAAACTTCTGTCTGTGTTGCCTGCCAGCCTGTTGCTGGTTTCAGAATGGGACGGGAAAAGGGAGTGGAGGGAGCTTCGTCTGTGGGTGGTTTTCAGTCCCTGCTGGAGGGTGGGGCAGCTCCAATTCACCCACCCACCCTCCAGTGATGGCTGGGGAACCCCTAGGAGTTCCCTCTGCTCCCTTTCCCCCCTCCCATTTTGAAAGGGACAGGCTGGGAGAGAGTAGGGGCTGTTGGTAGGGGAAACCAGCTGCAGGCTGGCAGCCAGCAGGTAGATTCCCTTTGCCCCTCATACCAACAGTGAGCTTCTGTTTGGTCTGGGGGATCATTGTAACTCAGTGCTTCCTGCAAAGCCTTCTCCGTTACAGTGGAGTTCTGCCTGTGCCCCAGGTGCCACTCTCATCCCCTGCCCTATTGGCTGCTCTGCTTCGTGTTTCCTGCCCTGTGCTCCTACCCAATTTGCTGCTCTGCTTTATGCTCCCTGTCTGTGCTCCCTGCCTTATTTGCTGCTCTGCTTTCTGTTCCCTACCTGGGTCTGCCACTGGGTTGCCTGTCTCCTCCCATTTACTGCATGCCACTTGTGGCACCCGTGCTTCAGGTTGGCCACCTCTGTTTTAGGCAGTAAGAAGAACAGCTTGTAATAAGACATTGTGAAGGATAGTGGTGATCTTACTGCCAGCTACTGTGAGGAATCAGAAAGCTTTAATGTTATTTCCCTGGATTGTATCCTTATTTATCTATAAATATTATAATTTTGAATTCCAGGAGGGGAAAGAAAAAGCCTGAGTTTAGATAGCAGAGGGAATAGTTATGCTGAACTTATACAACATTATGCCTAACTATTTTGTTTCTCACTCAGATTTGCATTTACTGAATACATTTGCTGAAATAAATAGCCAGTCTCCTTTGAGAGCAAAGCTGGAACTGAATAAATGTAAAGGCTCCACCGTACTAACAAAAGAACCAAAATCTAAAGTAATGCAGACACATGGTCTAAATAATGGAAATGAGAACTTCAGAGAAGAAACAGAAATGTAGGTAACAAAAGAAAGAACTGATATATTTGTATAGGTTTATAAACTCCTAGTTTTGTGGTTTGAATTTTTTGATGTTGTTGCCTTTCTAGTGTATTTTTTCTTGGTATTTCTCTGATTCCTTTCCTCCCATATAATGTATCTTTTTTTTGGTGATGAGGGGAGGGATTTTTATTCTTGTGTTCACAACAGTGGGTGAAAAAAAGGATTGTAAATACAAGAGTCCAATTGCCCTTTGGATGGAAAAACCTGCAGAAGATGAGGAGCCGGGAGAAAGTATCTGCAAAGAATCCAGCTCTGGGAAAGGATTTCTCATTATAAGATTAAACCAGGAGGCCAGTTGAGCCCCCTGCCAATATTCCTTGAGAGGTGTGACTATAGAACTCTTAAGACTAAAGAATGACCACACACCTGATCTCTTTCTGAACTTAATGCAAAATTAATTCCTATGATTTACTTTACCTACATATACACACCATCAACTCTTTAAACACCAAGTTTTCTCCTCTACAGTCTGAGAAGAAACAAAGAGAGGTTATTTCTATTTTAACATATATTAGATAATGGCGCCTGCATTAATGGCGACTGCTGAAGTAGAAACAGAGATATATTTCTGCGAATAGATTAAGCCCTCAAAAGCAAGTCCATTTTTTTGCAAACCCTTCCTCAGACAAATAATCTCAGTGGTTTTGGTGGGATTAGTCACATAGGTAGGAATTACTTGGGTGTAATAATGGTTTGAAGGATCCGGTCCTAGATTGTCTTGCTGCCTTCTGATTTTACCTGATAAAAATTTACAGTATCCTCTGATTATTGGAAGCTGAAATGGAAGAGGAGCAGGGAGTGGAAGATTCTCAAAATATTCTGTTCATGGAAGAGGAGCAGGGAGTGGAAGATTCTCAAGCTATTCTGTTCCCCCTCCCCAACAGCATCCACACTCCCACTGTATGAGATAGGTTATTGGGCTAGAGACCTGTGGTGTGACCCAGTAAATGGCATTGCTTATGTTCTTATATATCTATGCCTTTTTGATTGGTTTTCTCCAAAAATGATTTCTAGCAGGTGATGAAATCAAAGGTATGCAAATATATGGAACTAGAATACTGATCCAGTACTGACATGTAAGGCTTTATGTGTTTTTAAAAAGCTGAGGGTAGGAGTTGGTGAGGAGGTGGAGGTACAGTCAGGGTCACCCAAAAGTGAAATCTGTTTAAATGAATTCACTTAATCACCATCACTGCTACTGCTATTCAGTGCTTACCTGGCAGATTTGCATATAATAGATAGACTATCTAAAATAAAGGATGCTTCAATAGAGAGCACTAGATAATGTGCCACTGGTTTATGGGTTCTCTTATGCATATATTGCTATAAATTAACCTTTGCATTTATGACTTGAGAGTTAGCAAAGCATCTCATAAAACCTGTGATTTCAGTTTTCTGGGACATCCCCCTCACATCCTAAATGGGACTTTGAACTACCAGAGAAGGTGCGCTTACATCATGAATTGTCTTTAACGTGACTGGAAGCTTAATTTATTATGACAGTCCTAAGTAGGTGTGACACATACTACTGCTTGGCAGTTCCCAACGATTGCTCTATAGGAATAAAATAAAACTAGTTTGGGGAAAGGGAGGGGAGAGACTTTTCAAAATTACTGTACCATAAAGCTGTCACATTTTTGGAGTAGGAGGAATTGCAGGTGATCTATTTGAGGAGTAGGGAAGCATGTTCGACTTTCTTGGACTCTTTCCTGGCATCTTTACAGAAAGATGAGCATGGGAGGGGTCTCTGTGTGTGCATGTACGCATGTGCCCTTGCAATTTCAATAAAAATAAAAGGTGAGGAAATGGACAAAGGCAACCTTTAAGTGACACATGAGAGAGAAGTAATTTGATGGATGTCAAAGGCAATTTTTTTTTCTTAAAAAAAAAAAAAAAAATCAACAGCTAAAAGGACAAAAAAGACGTTTTCTTCTTTGGGGGTGTATAGAGCTAGCTTTCCTAATTATTCTTGACATTTTGTCATTCATGCTATGAGCTTCCTTAGAGGATAGAAGTAAATAGCCAGTCTCCTGTGAGAACAAAGCATGAATTGAACGCCTTTAAGATCTGAAATGTGCTAGCACAGGCACCTGCTCCTAAAATAATGATGTCACGGTTCCAAAATAAGACAGTTGGGAGCAATAGGAGATATCCAGTGTAGGTACAGGAGACAAACAGAATAGTTCCACCACATTTGATACAGTTAAACTTTTAAAGAGAACTTTTATCCATTTATATATTTTCAAAACCTAGCTTTGAATTTGAAGGCTGAAACTAAAAAGTCCTGCATTATATATGATAAATGTATTATTTACTTTGTTAAAACCGAAGGCCTTGGCTGAGATTGCCGCCCCATTGCACAAGGCGTTCCCTACCATGACCACTTTGTAGTTAAAGGCTCTGATTCTTCACTAAAATGGACCCTGGTTCAGGCCCTGTTCAGATTAGGGGGACTCTAGGCAAGTGCAGAGGGCTTTGCAGCATTGGGGCTCAACAAAGCACTGAGGCTGTATGTCAGGGGTGTCCAACCTTTTTGAATGTGGGGCCGGATCACGAACATTTTATCACCCAGTGGGCCGGTGACCCAAACTGAACAGCCTCACTCTGGTGGGAGGGGGGGAGAAAGAGAGAGAAATCACTCGAGTGTCTTCTAACTTGTCATATTCTCAGCTGCAATTTCTAGGCAGGGAAGAGTGTCCCAAGAGTTCCCCTGCCCCAACCTTGTATAATTGAGATCCTCCACCCCCAACTCCCCCAGTTAAAATGGCAAGGGGGTGGGGGCAGGAAATCCATAAGAGGTAGTCAGGTGGAAAGCAGCAAGAAAACCACCTATGGAGGTGCTGGGAGTCTCCGGGGCTGGCAAGGGTACTAGCTGCAGCCCCAGCCCTAGCTGTGGTGCTGGGAGAGTGGCGGTGGTACGGGCCACACCGCTGGAGCAGATATGGGGGTCAGTGCCCACCCTGCGATCCACATGCTGCCCAGGGTTTGAGGGGCTTCTGGGAGGTCTTATGGAGGGTTTCCCCACCTCGCTCAGTATGAGTTCTGTGTGCTGTGGGGTGGGGGGGGGGTGTTTTACCCACTCCCCGGCAGACACGGGTCCCTGGGTAGG
>NW_005842019.1:1230157-1240830 GCF_000455745.1 Alligator sinensis | reverse complement strand
TTCCTGCTGCCTTTCGGGTTTTACCCGCTCCCCCAAGCCTGCCTGGGACCCTGGCACAGCTATGTGGGGTCTCATGGGGGTTTCCCTTCCCCCCCAGTGCAAGGCTTCCCTTGCAGGCTCTGCAGAGCAGAGCTGGCATCGCTGCCTGTAATGCAGTCATGGGGTGGTGAGATTGGTTCCCGCATTTGCATCCTTTTTTCCCATCCTGGTGGTATGTTTTGAATAAATAAAAAAATAAAACCTATACAGACAAAGATGCTTATTTTTATTTTCACAGACTCAATTTTTCATGCACTTAACATAGACATTGGATTTATGACACATTACAACCTGCCTGACATCTGATTCAGCACCAGGCACCTGCCTGATCCCACCTCTTACATTCTTCTTTTTCCCCAACCTTTCCTCCCCTCCTCCATTTTTGTTCTGCCTTTTGTCTTCCTGATTTCCTCCTTTTCCTTTTTGTTTGAGAGCGTCTCTTACCTTGTACTATTATCACTGTCCTGTTTCCCTTAGGCCTTTTTCCCCCTGCTTTCCTGCCCCTCTCTTCCCTGTTTTACTTTTGTTTTTCCTAATTTTGACCTATTTTCTTTTCCATGACTTCCTGTCACTCTTTGTGTGTCCCTCTTTGCTCTTTTCCTGTCTCCTACTTATTCATTTTTCACTGATGGCTTCTTTCTATCCTTGCAGTCTATCATTGCTGTCTCTCCTTGGCGCAGCGGTGGCAGGACCCGGCTCTCTGATGAGCCTGGCCCCGCAGGGGGTTAGCAGCTCCCCTCCCCTTGCTCCGCAGTGCCGCCGCCTAGGGCCAAATAAAATGGCCTGGTGGGCCGTATGTTGGACAAGCCTGCTCTATGCAACTCAAATGGATCTGTAAATTCATTGGGGAAGTGGATAAACATGTACCAAAGCATTAGTTGAAAAGTCCTGAAATGATCTAATACTAGTTTTTGATCTTAAAGTTTTTTAGCTTCCTTAATTTCTAGCTGTAGTTTTCAGCATTTCAGGGGCAGTACTACTTGTCAGAAGTCCTTGTCCTATAGTCTCTACTGGCTTTTTGCAGGGGCACATTTCTCCACTACCCATCTTGAGGGCTTGAGCCTACATATCCATTGATCATCCTTTTTTCCCCTCCAGTGGTCTCTCAGGACCAGCTCAGTGACCAGCTCTCAGGACACCTAGGTTTTACTCCAGACTTTGCTACTGTTATGGATGGCATTGGGCAAATCACTTTAACTTTCCCTGCCTCCTTTTTTTCCATCTATGATATTAATGTCTACTTTGAGATGTATTGGTAAAAACTTAGATCTAGTTAGCATTAGTAATAGTAGTAATTCCCTTTTGAATGTTCATGTGATTATATATTTTTGTAAATTTCACATTGAGTTTATATGTTTGTTTTGTCTGCTGCAATCTCTTATCCTTGCCTGCCGGATGACATCACCATGTTATGGACTGTAGCATCTGGTTGAACCAGTTTCAATGCTGCTATCAGGAGCAAAGCAAGTTAGTATTATTGTATTAATGTTGAACAGATGCGATGTGGAAAAAAATGCAATCCCTACCAAAGTTCTTTTTTATTTCAAGCCAATCTGTTGTACAATTTGTTGTTTTGTCTACTGTTTTGTAGTCATGATTCAGTCAAGTCTATTAACAAACAGAACAACAAATCATTTTTAGGAGACTGGCCTAGGGATTACATAGTATCATGGTTACTGGTTTAAATGTTCTTTATTTTTTGATTTCCTGGCATTGAACTGACACTTACATTTGTGATGCAACACATGAAACAGAAATTCTCCTGACTACAACAGGATTTGTCCTATTTTATTAAAATCATTAAAATACTGCTTTAGACAGTAAAGCAAGCAGATATTAGGGATGTAAATAGTATTTAAAAATATTCATTTATCCTCTTCTAATTGTAGCAGTTAAATGGTTAAGGGATAACGCAGCAGCTTGCACCACTGCTGCTAGGAGCCCTCTGACTGGAGGGGAGAGGAGGAGGCAAGCCCAGCCAGACAAGGTGTGGGGGGAGCACCTGTGAACAAGCAGTTAATTGCCTAATTGGTGAGTCATTAGGTTGTGCCCTGTTTTCTTGTTAGGCTATGGGTACTAGTCTGCCTTTCCCTTTCTTCTCCTTTACTCTTCACTCCTTCCTCCGCTTCCTGCTGGGGCACAGCGTGGTTTCCTTTCCCCCCCTTCCCTGCCAGACTACACCTGCCCCAAACTAAAAGATAACTAGTAAGCTAACCGCTTATCACTGCACTTATTGGTTAAACTGTTAATCATTTTACCTTTCACATCCCTAGCAGATATGAAACAAAAATGTTTTAGAAAGAATAAACTGTTGCATAAAAATTTCATATTTACACAATGACTTCTCGTAACAGCATGGCTTTGTTTTCGGATTGACACGGTGTGGGTTTTAGACTATACCGTGACTTCCAGTACCATTCTTCACTTTCAGTGCTGCTACTTTTGTTATGGGATCTTGATAGTTCTCTTAACCTCTCTGTGTATCTGTTTTCCCTCCATGTGCAAATGTGTTTTCCCCATATTTACTGAATTGTTTGAGAAGTTCAGATGAAAGCGTGTTTTTGAGAGCTAGGAATAATTATTATTAAAATCTCATTAGATTATAGTATTTAAAACACGCCAGTGATATTAGGAAATAGCTAATTCCAAGTGACTGACAGAATCTTGAATCAATTTTGAACAAACATGGGTTTATTTCAGAATTGTTTGGCAATTCTGTGAGATTTACAATAAGACATATCAAAGACCATGAGCTTTAAACAAATAATATGTTCACAAACTAAGGCCTTGATCTTGAGACAAATTGAGCAATAACAATACCTGTCGAAAGCTATGGAAGATATGGGTTCTCTGTGCCTCTCAACAAGAATGAAAGAGTACAAACTTCCCTCTAAACAAGGTATTACTTCCCAAGATTAACAACAACAATAAATACTAGTCATAATTTTTGCATTCACATTCAGCTGTTTTTGAGGCTGAGCATGCTGTTCATGATTTTGGATGGAGCTTGACTAGTGTCAGCCCACTAAACTTGCTTCTCTTCTACTTCGTTTCATCCTACGTTTCATTAAATAGGATATTTAATTTCCTGAAAAAACAAAATCATAGTGCTGGAAAATCCGAGTTCCATCTCAAGTATATGCTTTGTTAACCCGTCCCGGAAAATGGATCTGACTGGCTAATTCAGAACTGGTAAAATGGGGATTATTTTGTTCACCAGTGGTTTATAACAGTACATGAAGAACACATTAGGGTCCCATGGGTTTCTTGTGCAGGAAACTTGATGGCTTCTCCTGTCATGCCTGAAGTAATTTTTTATTTTATAACTGGCTTTATCGGATAATCCAGGGATTGTGAAGTGATCTGTGATCTTGAATAACGACCATGTGAAAACTGAACCTTCATCTTACTGAACAAAAGCTGTTTCCTTTGTGTGCGTTGAAAGTCATAGCTGCTCTTTTTGAGAAACAGAAGGACTTTAGTGCTAGCTTTGCAGAGTGAGTGTAGAACACATGTGCTCACCTGAATTCTCTTCCCTCCTGATGTCTTCATTGAAGTGTTTACTAATTTCCAGTACTTTTACCTCTGTAAATTATCCATAGAACCTGATGAATTTGGATGCATGGCACTTTGATTGTGCAATAGCAGCTTTGATTGTACAAGAATCCAGTTTGCCTTTCAGTTAAATGAAGAAATTTGCAGACCTAGCAGTTTGGCCTTGTCCATGTGTACAAATTGCACTCATTTAGCAGATCCTGTCATTTCAAGCCAGACTCCCTGTGTGGGATCTCATTTGTACTAGAGAGCAGCTTGTTTGTTTAACTTGAACCAAATCTTAAAAGGCTTAGGTGAAACCAAACTACATGGAAATGGTTTACATTGAAACCAGAATATCTGCATGTGTTTTTGTAAGTTTAACTAAATTGGTTAAAAAAAATCACACCTTAATTGAAATCAGCTCAGTTTTCCCATGTACGCAAGTCCCTAGGGGAATGAAGAACTCTTTCATTGTATAAATTCACCCATTTGATGTAGAAATGAGTAAAAACAAATAAATGTGAAAATGTGGTGTGGTTAATTTAGATAAAGCACTGGAGTGGGACTCTGGAAATGTAAGTTCTGTTCCTGGCTGCCATTTGGCCTCTTGGGTAATTTGAGAAACTAACTTCATTGCCTCATATCTCAGTTTGCCCATCTGTAAAATGGGGCGTAATGGGGCCCCTTTGTTCCTGGCTACAAAGGGAGAAGGGAAGAGCCATTTGAGATAACTCAGACTGGCGTGGATGTAAGGGAAGGGTCCCAGTAATGAAAGGTGTGAAAGAGCTCTGCTCTTGCTGGAGAAAGCTGGACCTAAGTTACAGTGCCTATGAGTAGGCCTAGGGAAAGGCCAGAGTTAGTGGACACAAGCAGCCAGCATTTAAATAGGCCTCAGGAAGGGCTTGTACTGGGAGGTGCCTAGCACAGCCTGAGTGGACCTATGGGAAAGCAAGGGCCCAAGAGGCCTGACAGTAGACAAAGGGCATTGTGAAGCATGGGGCAGCTGTAAGGGGAGGTAGGAGGGTGAACTTTCAGGGAGACCCACCAGAGCCTTGGCTGCACGATATACTTCAGCCCTAGGGGGAAGGTCCTCTCCTAGCACCCAAACCACTGAAAGAACAGTGAGATGGGGAATATGAGTGAGGACTGATTGTCCAAACTGCGCCTCAAAGCAAGGTTCTGGTAAGAAGGTTCAAGGGGATATTGATGTTTAGGTAGTAAAAGCTTGTTGAGGGCACCATGTCTGAATGGGCAGCAGATCTAGAAGCATGAAGTCGCTGTATAAAACTTAAATTGTGTAGAACTTTGTGAATGATGTCATTCAAGGTCCTTTGTTGTTTCGTAATCCTACGCCATTAGTATGGCTGTATGCAGATCTGTCCAATCTTTAACAATTTATTCTTAAAAAAAAAACCAAACCCTAACGTTTCTTGATAGTTGATAGTTTTAAACATCCCTGCTGGTTAAATCACTGCTACATTTGGTAACTTCTCCTTTTGTATTTCCCTGTTTATATTTAACAAAAACTAGAAGGGACTAGAATCGAACATTTTGTGGAACTGTTATTTGTTAGATTTGTGGAGAGAGAGACAGTTCTTTTAAAGAGTTTCTTTAAAACCAGTCCTTTCAGAGTGTTTACTAAAACGACTCAAACTTTTGATGGGCTCTTATGTAGAAATAAGGATATTATTCTCATTTCCATGTGTTTAGGATGTAAATGTGTAACTTTAGTTTAATTTAATGAGGAGTATGCTTAAAAACACGGCACGTTGCGAGGAAAGTATTCACCACAATTATAATCCTTAATTGGTTTTTAGCATCTTAGTCACTTTCCATTCTCTTTCTTCAGAAATGTGTCATGTTTAAGAGACTTGGTGGCTGTTCACTCCCTGTTGGTGTGTATTGTGGTTTATAAGTTAACTGTGACAATTATCAATTGTGGGTTTTATTCCATAAAGATTTTTCTGTGCTGACCAGCTCACTAGGACTTGGAAAATAAAAAGTATGTACTACTACGTTTGCTAATCATAGAGAAATAAACAGCCAATTAGTGAGAAAATGTTTGTTCATTTTCTCATGGGGACGCATCTATCAACATTTCATTATTATGCTGTTATGATTCATACAGCATCACAGGTATGCATGACACTTTACAGACAAGTAAATTACAAGGCCCAAGTTGTTGACAGTAAATTAGTGAGGGAGGATTCTGAATAGAGAGAGAGGAGATCATTACATCTCTGTGTATCCTGCAGTTTGTCAGGGATATTTTTTCCCTTTTTATGGAAAAATATCCTGGAGATATTCTTCACAAACTGCCTTCCTCTCAGTGCCCGGGGCTGTTATGCCTTTTGAGTAGTTTGGTGGCTATGATAACTATAATTATTATTTATGATTGTATTGTGATTGTTTTATAGAGGCCATTGTGCTAGAGGTTGTACAATACAACCATTGTGCTAGAGGTTGTATTAACATGTAACAAAAGGATGGTCCTTTTGTGAAGCAGCTTACAGTAATAGTTTGAGACATCAGGTGGGTATGAAGAATGGCAGGAAGAGGAACACATGGATGGAGCAGAAAGATTGTGTCTGCAGCATATTGGCTGTAGTTTTGTAGGCATAGTTCTGCACTTCGTAGGCATTACTGTACTAAGTGGAATCTAAGAGGAGATTTAAAGGACAACATAATGGCCTTGCAGTTTTTACAGGGAATGCTTTTTATGTTGGTTGGGCAATTTAAGAGAGAACACAGTGATGCTAGGCAGGTACTTTGGCAAATGGGTGATGCAGGGCAGCGCTGTTGGCAAGAGCAGAGATGGTATGTTATGACTCTGTAGTTCCTGAAGCCACATTTACACATGGATGATGCATTGCTTTAGTTTGTTTTGCCTTTGTTAATTATTTCAGCCATGCAGTCCTGTACTTGTTTGAACCAAGTGCTAGTGCATTATTTTGCCACTCAGCTCTAGTTTCAGTTTGTTTGTTTTTTCACGGTCCATTTTGGGATATCCCCTGGAAACTACTAGAGTTGAACTAACAAACTCTTCTCCTGGAGTCCATTAATTTTGTTACAACCGTTTTTAAACAGCAAAGAGGACATGTTGCTGAGTGCTGTTGTGGCAGCAGTTACTGTAGTGAGGATGATACACGTGCATTTGGGGACAATTTTAGCTCTGCAGTTTCATAGGGAGTTCAATGCCACAATAATACAGCTACTGGAAGAGGTGAAGGAGCCTGAGGACAAAAGTAAGCAGTTATTGTCACAGAGCAGCTTTGCATAGTAGAGCACTACTTCTGGATTCAGGGTTTACTAAGCTAGCAGTGACTGGTGGGGAAGAATTGTGATGTTAGTTTGACCATCACTGGCAACCAGACTTCACAAAGGCCATTTAAAAAAAAAAAAAGCCGTGGTCAGTTTGGACAGAAAGGTGAAGCCTGAGGCATAAGTCTGGAGCAAACTGCACCAATTCATCCTAGTGTTTCCAGCTTTTTCTGTTCTTTATTCCTCCCCAACAGGGACGGGTTGACTTGCTGCAGGCTAGTGTGGCAGAAGGCCACCTCTGTTTCTCCCAAAAAATTCTGCTCTGTGACAATTTGGTTAGGATGGGACCAGCAGAGGATACACACCTTACCCTATCTCTTTGGGTAACCTGAGCTGGATATATTCCTGAGGGAGGGGTGAAACCTGCTCCCTCTGCCTACATGACTGGCATCACATACCTGGGTGAGGGGCTTGCTCCCTGGGGAGCTAGGAACTGCCAGTCTGCCCAGCAACTAGTGATGCATTTCAAATTGGTTGGCTGATAGCCAACAGGTGCTGGCCTCCATTGGACCAGGTAAATGAGGCTATATAAGTTAAGGACTGCCCAGGAGGAGGGGGCAGCAGCCAGGAGGAAGGCTCAGAGAGAGAAGAGCTGAACCATTTGAAACTTGTTCTCTCTCTCTCTCAAAACTCATCATCAAGAACTGCCTGCCTCCAGAGGGAATCTCCCCCTGCCTCTAGATCAGAGCTTTCCAAACTTTTCATGTTGGTGACAAACTTTTTAGACATGCATCATTTCGCGACACAGTAATTCAGTTCCGGGGGAGGGGCCAAGGGAAGCAGATGCAAATAAGGGAGCTCCGCGGTGCCCTTCCGCAACATTTTCTGCATTTCGCGCGACACACCTACACACTGCTGCCGACACACTAATGTGTCGCTGCACACAGTTTGGAAAGCTCTGCTCTAGATGATAATTGTGAGTAAGCTACCTGAGATCTAACTCGAAATACAGCTTGCAGAAACTCAGATTCATGATCAAAGGCTACCCAGCCATGGGAGTTTGCTCTATGGGTCTTCTCTGATATTGCTCTGCCCTGTACCCTATTCCAACCCTACCCCTTGTAACCAATAAAGTTCTCCTTTGTACCTAGTGTGGGAGACTTATTGGGAGTAGGTCTAGATTATGCCTTGGGGTCCCCTTGGTTTGGCTGACCAAAGGAGACCACTACTTGTGCTTCCGACTGAGGGAAGCATCCCAAGTTCTTGAAGTGAGTCAAGTACCCTTAAGGGCTACTAGGCCAGTGTTTCCCAGGGTGCGCAGAGCCAGAATCAAGCCCAGCCCTGGGTGGTGGCAGTGAAACCCCCAGGCTAGTGGGTGTGCTCCAGGAAGAGGGTTGGCCAGATGTGAGGCACCTCCAGGGAGGCACTCGGAGCCTGGAAGGTGATCAGGCGCAGAGAGGTGGGTGGCTCAATGCAGGAGCGCCCCCTGCTGGCCCACTATACAGGTTAACTCATGTCACAGAAATCTGCATAGATCTCACCTTAGCTCTTCAGTTAGAGAATGCCAACATCGGAAGTCTCCTTAGCAGGAAGAAGCATGTTGCCATCACATTCCAGAAATTTGCCATCCCTGATTGATTGCTGCCAGTGAGTTGTTAACCAGCTTGATGTTGGTAGGTTATCTGTTAAACTTGTTGCCATGGAGGTTTATGATGCCACGTGCTACATCATAAGACAGTGCTACATCATAAGACCCAGAAGTGGCCAGGAGGTAAGTTCCCAAACTGTATAGGAGCCCCTGGTGGAGTACATTTGCCTTCTAGACACGACTGTCAACAGGAAGGGTGTTTCTTTCTGGTGCTGTAATGATTGTTGAAGATTCATCAGTATTAATGTAAGGTGATCTGGAGAAATCCCTGATGCGAGGATTTTCAGAAATACAGGCCATTTTCTATGTAATCAAGGAAACCTTTGCCACCCAGGTAATTATGTCCATTAATGCTGTGCTTCCCTGATTAGTGGAAAATATGGAGTATGCTTCTGGAAAGGCTGGATATTTCTCATCATTTTATGCCTTATGTAATAAGTGCCTGCTGGATTTTTGTAACTGTGTTGGTTTCATGTGGGAAGAAGATAAGTTGCTAGGTTAGTAAATGTATGGGCATCCCTGCAGGCTCCCCATATTACAGGAGGATGGCATCTTGAGGTGAGCCTCCATTAATGTAGAAGAGTCTCTTTTTCAAAAAAGCAATAAGGAAGCCATGCTGGTACAGTATTTGCTAGGATCTTGTACCTATCTGGTATTGGCATGAAAGGAAGAAAGTAGCTGCATGGACAGTTCTAAAAGATCTACTTTGCCTTGCAGTGTGCAAGTCAAAATAGAGCACTATTTTTGCCTTAACTTCTGTTTTATGACACCTACAGATCAGGATAAAATCCACTACAAAATTAATAACATTCTGCAATGATTGCTTTAAAGCAAGCTACTTCATATTTTTTTAGAATCAGCAGAAATTGGTTCATGAAGTTGAGTTTGGAGGTGGTCATGGGATTTGATACTGTTGAGAAAAAAAACTTTAAACTTTAAACCTTCTTGTAAGAGAGACTACTAAGTAGATGGGAAGAGGCATATTACTTCACTCAGCATAGCAGCAGACAGCCTGTATCTGGAGGAATAGTTTAAATCCTCCTGTGCCATGGTTCTGTAATAGTTTATTAATACTAATTGACTTATACCAACTCTTTTTCATAGCAGCTTCATGCTGGCTGTTGGTGTAGTACTCTCCTTCACAGAAGTTTCAAGATAACTTTTTTCTTTGATGTTCACATCTACTGGGACTCACAGTTCTATATTATCTGAACAAATCTCTTGTTGAGACCCCCATGGCATATTCAGAGTCAGTTGGGTTTTGGGTTGCTTGCCATGCTGCCATGAATGCTTGGTGGGTTGTTATGGGTGCTGCTTTATGGATAACTATCCACTATGTCATTTTTGGGGTTTGGTGGTGGTGTCCCTCGCAAACCCTTGGTCCAGTTCTGTATGGCATGACTGTGGAAGTGTTGTTGGGAAGGACATCCTGTTTTGGCCCTGTAGTCTTAGTGGCTAGGGACAGAAGTTACACACAAACTAGTTTAAGTGATCAGAAACTGGTTTAAGCCTGTAACAAAACAGAAGTTTCATATCGAAACCACTGCAACTGTTTGAGTGCTCGTGGCGCTCAGGGCCAGTCCCAGAGTACTGGAAAAAGCCGGTGTCCCTATTTTCAAGATGGGGAGGAAGGAGGACCCAGGTAATTATAGGCAGGTTAGCCTCACTTCTATTCCTGGCAAGACCTTAGAAAAAAGTATTAAGGATCACATTTGTGGGGGGGCCAGCAGGTAACACAATGCTAAGGGACAACCAGCATGGGTTTATAGCAGGTAGATCCTGCCTGACTAACCTGTTTTTTTTTTCTGACCAGGTCACAAAGTGCTTAGATGCAGGAGTAGATGTGTTATTTACTTAGATTTTAAAAAGGCTTCCAACACAGCATTGCACCAAATTCTTATAAATAAACTAAATAGCTGTGACGTGGATTTTTTTCACAGTCAGATGGGTGGGAAACTGGCTTATGGGACGCACCTAGAGAGTGGTGGTGGATGGGTTGGTTTCTACTTGGAGAGCTGTGGGCAGTGGTATCCCCCAAGGCTCTGTCCTTGGACCAGTACTGTTCAATATCTTCATCAGTGATTTGGATGAGGGTGTAGAAAGCACCGTGTCCAAATTTGCAGATGACACCAAACTACAGGATATAGTAAATACACTAGAAGGTAGGGAGTGAGTTGACAGGGGCTGG
>NW_005842019.1:1229600-1230011 GCF_000455745.1 Alligator sinensis | reverse complement strand
TGTTGTGTAAGTTTCCCTTGAGGATCAGGACTGAGAGATTGGAGAGAGAGTGGCCCTCCTGTGAGAAATGTGCCCCCACCGGTAATTGGGTATTTCTGTCTTTGATGGAGTTCTGGTGTGCGTTCATTCTGGTGCGCAGTTGTTGTTTGGTCTCTCCTACATATTTTCCACCAGGGCATTTGGTGCATTGGATGAGGTATATTACATTTCTGGAGGTGCAGCTGTAAGATCCTGGGATGCTGATGGCTCTGTTGTGGGGTGTAGTGATTGTGGGGGTGGTGGAGATGTGTTGGCAGGTTTTGAATTTCTTGTCCTGGCACGGTCTGGATCCTTTTGGTGTGTTCTGGGCTTGAGGAAGTTTGCTTCTGGTGATGAGGTTGGCGAGGTTTGGTGCTTGTTTAAAGGCTAGGA
>NW_005842019.1:1216645-1228031 GCF_000455745.1 Alligator sinensis | reverse complement strand
GCTGGGGAGCTTGTTCTTGGAGTAATTTGTTCCATTTCTTCTTTTTATGTAGGATGAATGCTGTAGAAAGTTTTTCGTAGTCTCTTTGTATCCATTGTATATTGTCAGGGAACATGCATGGATTTCTGTTTTTTAAGTTGTTGTAGTATATGGTGATTTCCTTCCTGAGTTGGTCTCTTTTGGAGTAGAGTTGGTGAAGTAGATGATTTCTGATTTTCTCTGAAGTTCTTCTGCATAGCTGTGCAGCATATTTGGAGTTGTGTGTAGTATTCAGGGGATTGTAGAGGTTTAGTCCTCAGGGAATGAAGTTGTGTTTCTTGCAAAGGCTTAGAAAATATATGTCGCTGTTGAGTTTGTCTTCTTTCTTTTTCATGTACAGTTTCCATTTCAGACGGCTGAATTTGATATCTTCCATGTTGCAGGGGTTTAGGTTGTAGCCGTGTTGGTCTAAGGACATAGGCAGACAAGGTTTCTTGGGTGAATTTGATATCTTTCGTTAGACCAACCCAAATAGTTGGAGAAAAGTTATTAAGCAAGCTTTCGGGTTCAAAAACCCTTCGTCAGGCTAAGGAAGTTTCAGCAGTTGGTGTGTGCTCTTCCTGGATGGAATGAAAAGGGAGCGAGTTGAGGCAGATTTGGACAGACTGGGGAAGTGGGTGGATCAGAATAGGATGCAATTTAATAAAGATAAGTGCAAAGTGCTGCATCTGGGGAGAAGGAATCACCAATACACCTAGACTGCTACTGGGAAGTACCAGTCTAAGTAGCACAGCAGCGGAAAGGGATCTCGGAGTCATAGTTGACGCAAAAATGAACATGAGTCTCCAGTGTGATGAGGTAATAAGGCTAACTGCGATGTGTCTTGCATTAGTAGGTGCATCACGAGCAGGTCTGGGGAGGTGATACTTTCCCTCTATGCAGCATTGGTGAGGCTGCAGCTGGAGTACTGCATCCTCTTTAGGGCACCGCACTTCAAGAGGGATGTGTATAACCTAGAAAGGGTTCAGAGGAGGACTACTCATATGGTTGAGGGCCTGCAGATAAGATCTTATGAAGACAGATTGAGGGACCTGAATCTTCAGCCTCTGCAAGAGAAGGTTGAGAGGTGATCTTGTTGCTGTCTTTGAGCTCAAGGGGAGGGGGTGGTCAGTTTACCAGGGCACCCCTCAGTTACTAGAAACAACGACCATAAACTGAAGGAGAGCAGATTTAGGAACATCAGGAAAAAATTATTTTTGATGACAGATGCCAAAATATGGAATGGTCTTCTGAGGGAGGTGGTGCTTTCCCCTACCTTGGAGGCTTTTAAAAGGAAATGAGACAAGCACCTGGCTGGGGTTACTTGACCCCAGCGCTTTTTCCTGTCCAGAGCAGGGGGTCAGACTCGATGATCTAATATGTCCCTTCCGACCCTAGAAATCTATGAAATCTAAGTTCAGTGCACACAAACCTCTTTCAAAATGGTCTAAACCAGTTTAAGATAAAATTGGTTCAATGTAGTATCAGACTTAACTGATTGATGTCAAACTGGTGTATGGAACTTCCATGCCAGACCCCTTCCTGGTTCAAGTTAAATCAGAGTCCCCCAGCATCCTAGGATGCTTTCCAGCCCTGGTCTGGGCTCTGCTATCTGCTCCAGCCCTGCCCCTCTGCTCCCTAGCTCACTATTGCTGCTCCATCTGGCTGAGAAAGGGATGAGGATGGGAAACTTGGCTCCAGACCACAGCAGTGGTCTACTACCTGGCAAGAACGGAGCAACCCCTCACAGGCTTTTCCTGCACTGGCCGCTCGAGCAAAGGCCAGACCCTGGGCCAGGCTGGCAGAATAAAGCAGTGAGGAAGGGGCTGTTAGCCCCCTCCTCTGTCTGTGTGGGACTCCCACTGGTGTCTGCCCAGAGGGAGTGGGGGGCTATGGCCAGAAGGTGGCTGGGGACCGGCACGCTGAGGCAGAGGGGAGAGAGGGAGATATAAATCCTCTCTCCTGCCTGTGTGGGACCCCAGCCCAGGTCCACCTGGAAAGAGCGGCCCCTGCCAGGCTTCTGCTCCCCACACAAGGGAGAGGAGGCAGCCAGCAGGCTGAGGGGAGGGAGGGGGTTTTAACCCCCCTCCCTGGCTGCAGGGACCCCAGGCTGGATTTGTGGGGGGTCGAGAAGCCCCTTCCAGGCCCACACCCCCTCTTTCTGCTCAAATGGAGAGCAGGGGAGCATGGCCATCCCCCAGCCTGGGGCTCACGTGCTGAGGTGGGAAGAAAGCATTGACCAGCTTCTAGCCTGACCCATTGCAGGAATGTGGTTGCATCTCCTGAATCAAAAACGAATGTCTGCCTCTCAGTTCAAGCTGTGCAGTTTAGATTAATCTGCAAAAACTGAATCGATTCAGCCTCTGGTTTTTTGACTGTATGTAGTTAGCTAAGGTGTTTGAGATGCTACATGATGAGTGGCCTGGTTGAGAATTCTGGCAGTGGGCATGGATAGGAAAGATAGGGACAGAAGCAGGAAGATTTAGACACGATACAAGTACCTAGAAAAAAGGCAGAGCTGAAGATGACACATCTGAGTTATAGTGACTGGGGAGGGAAGGAGAGACTGGGAGTGGGAAATTCTGAATTTTGTGTAAGCCATGTTGTACTTAGTCTGATGGCTTGTCCATCCGTGAAGAAATCTTTAAAAAGACGAGGTAAGATTTGAGTTCTAATGGAAGGAGACAAGGCAGAAATGAAAAGGTAAGGCCGTGAGTTACTAGTCTGAGATGGCATCTGAGGTCAGATCATGGATAAGGATTTCATTGAGGGTTTAGATGAAGGGAGGGCCATCTATAAAGTCTGGGTAGTCTTGGAGGACCTCTACAAAAATGTGTACATCAAGACTGAGGAATGAAATGCTGAAGAGGTACAGGTAGATTTTAGGGATAGGAAGAGAACCAGGAGAGGGCAAATTCTTGCTGGCTGAGTGAGGACAACATGTTAGGAGAACAGAGAGTCCTCAGGACCACTTAAGGCTTTGTTGCTCTTTACAATAGCCCCTTCAAAGAACCAGCATGTGCAAGACCATTTGTGTGGCAAATGGTCCTGACTGCTTACATGAATGTAAATCACAAGTGACTCCATTGGAGTAATTTGAATTGATTCAATTGAAAATTGTGGTAAAAGTAACTGGAATCAGGTCTAATGTATTTGACACCTGCCATGTATTTACTATTAGATGATGGTATTTTTCTAAAGGTATTGATGCATACTAATTGGTCTTATAAGCTGTATTGTCATGTGCCATACAGCATATCTGAGGTTGGAATCTATGCTTACATATTATTGATTGCTCATGATAATTAGCTAGATGTATGGCATAGTTTATTGCTTTTTAAATATTCATTATTGCAGTTGTATCCCATTTTAATTTTGTTTTTGGTATCCATAAAACCCTGGTGATCCTTGTCCTCAAAAACCAAGGGAGGATGGATCTTTCTGTTTAGGCATCTGCAAAAAAAAAAATTACTCAGACTCTTGAATGGTAACCATTAAAACACATCAGTTTGGTTTTTGTAGTTTGTTAACTCTTGCCTTTTATCTCATTTGATTTTGTTTTCATATTCATGTCTTAATTTTAATTTCACTTTTAATTAGTTTCATTGTATTTGATGGCAAAATGTTTGGTTTATCTTCACAGTTAATAGCCTAATTGTTTCTCTTGCCTTAAGTAATATCTCGTTAACTTTATAAGCCATCTTTTCCACATCATCTATAGAATTAATTTCCTGTGCATGTAGTGGTATTAAGTCTGCAGCGTTTCCCCCCAAACTTTCCTAATTAGCATTTTTATAGTTGTATTGGATTTTTTCTTTAAGAATTAAGCTTCTGAGGAAAGTTAATAAAATTAGTATATCAGTTGATAATATTTACTAGCATTTCTACCGTCACTGGAAACCTGGGAATTCCTTATTGATGAAGTGATTCTAGAACTAAGGGGAGATAGTGATGTATTTGAAATGATAAAATGCATAGATTTATTGCTATTTTACAATGCTAAATTAAAATCTTCTATGATATTTTGATACATTAACAACAGATGTGTCTAGTGATTTGACAGGAAAATGAGGTATGTATATCAGAATTACGTTTCTGATAGCAAGTCTTTACTACCATTTTTTGTTGGTTCAGTTTCTCAGAAAAAGTTATTCCTACAGACAGCAAAAGATGCTGCAAACCAAACAAGTCTTATCTTTTAGAATATTCTTTGGCTGTAACACACTTACTGTATCTCACCTCCACTTAAAACTGCACAGTACATAATGATAATTTAAGTAGTGTTACTGTCTCACCATTACTAGATGGGAAGATTTCCCATCTTTAATTGGGAAATTTGATTTTCATTCTGGTAGAAAGCGTCTTTGTTTTGACTTTAGATCTTGATAAACATTTTAACCTCCAGTAATCTTTGTGCTAGTGGATGACCAAGGTCCTTTTGTGGGCATTCAAGATTACACAGTACTGTTGGTGATAGGAGGAATGTTAACTGTGGTGTCCTGTCTATATTTCAGCCACGGAAATTAAACTGCTTCTACACATTCAGCTAAAAAAGGTGTTATTCACTTCCTCTGTTGTGTAATATTATTATCAGCTCTTGTTAGTTTGTGTGTCACAGAATTTTGAATTTTTCTTTCAGCCTCAACTCCTGGAATCATGTTATTTACATTAATCTCCATATTAAAAATAGTTCCAATTTGGTTTCGGATAATATATGTTATGTACCTTAAAGGCTAAAAAACGAAAAGGCAAATGGAAGAGCTAATTATTTCCTAAGATCTCATACAGCAATGTAGCTGCTAAAAATAACTGCATCTTTGGGACGGTGTAGTAACAGTTGTTACTACACCATCGTTCAGTACTTCTTAAAGCAAGTACTAAATGATGGCACAGTAACAACTGCGCCATGGGGGGCATGTGTAGACGTGTCCACTGACTTCTAAACTGATGCATATGAGAACTCATATTACCTTAATGGAAGGAAATCAGCCAGAGAATCAGGCTTCCTTCTCTGTGGAGCGCAAGAGGATTTAGCAATAAGTACCTTCATTCTAACCAAGAGGGGTGTCTTGCTCTTATACTGTGTGAACAAACGTAGCCTGTTTAAGGGAAGGGGAATATGTTGCGGGGAATGTGTGCATCGGATGTTATGCAGCAATTATTATGTCTGTATGAGCCAGTCTAAGGCTTTTTTTCCAAAAGGTAAAAGCTGCTCCAGTTGTATGTACTATGAGAGATGCAAGAGATCAGAGTTAGTATGCATGGAAATATGCTCCAAAAAGTTAGTGAGAAATGGTTTTCCTGTCTTAGAAATTTGTTGAGATTTTGAAAATATTCCCTATCTGAAATTGGGACTAAAGGTTGAATTCTCAAATTTTTCCACAAAGAATTAAAAAAAAAAAAAAAAAAAAAGTCATAACTTTTAATTCAGATACAGGCAACCCCTGCTTAATGCTCTTAATTGGTTCCAGAAAAAACGAGCATCAATTGGAACCGCACTAAGTAAAATGGATTTCCCCATAGGAATTAATGTAAATAGAGATAATTAGTTACCGCTACTTCTTGCTGCAGCTTCTCAACACCACCACCTCTTCCCACCCTTCTGCCTGCCTGCTGACCTTTCCGGCCCCGTGTGCCAGCCCCGCACTTCTGCTGGTCCACCCTGGGCTCCTGTCAGCCCTATGTGCCAGCTCCACGCTTCTGCCACTCCACCCTGGGTCCCCGCTGCCCTGGGCACTGGCAGAGGCCCCGCACTCATGCCTGCCCCCCCCCCCACCCCAAAACCCTGCTTTTTGCCATTGTTGCTTCTCCCCACCCCCTGTCCACCAGCCACTCTGACACTGTGTACCAGTCTGGGCCCCCTGCTCCTGTTGCCCTGTCCTGGGCCCCTGCCGACCCTGGCCCTGCAGCACAGTGCAGGCTCCGCGCTCATTCCTACTTGCCTGCTCACTGCCACTTATCACTTCTCACTGTCCCTGCTGCTTCGCTGAGCGCTATAACGAAACTGGCTCAGTGCTAAGTGAAATCAGGTATTAATTTTAAATGAGCGCTATAGAGAAATAGCATTAAGTGAAACTGTTAAGTGGGGGTTGCCTGTAATTTTGCAAGTTCTTTGCATTACTCTGATGAATCATCTGATTAATAATTCTGAAACATCAAAACCATAATTTTGCATATTTCCAAATTTTGAAATAGGATCCTTTGACAACAAGTTAATCAGTTAACCCTTCCTTGTGACTGGTTTCAGGTTCAGTGAATTATCATTGATTTTGCCAATGTAAAAGGCTTTAAAAAAAATTACAGCCTGCCTACATACCTTCTATTATTCCCTGCATCAGGGGTTGTCAACCAGGAATATGCGTAACCCCAGGGATTCTTGGAAAGGAGCTAGGGGGTACCCGCGGGCGTATGGGGATGGAGTGCTGCCAGCCTGTGCTGCTGCCTCCCGGGAGCAGGGCTGGGGGGGGGCGGTGTGGAACAAGGGCAGTGGTGCCCCTCTGTGGGCTGCACAGGCATGGGGGGTGGGGTGGAGCTTGCACACGGTGGCAACCACCACCATCCACTACCCTGCACCACTGCCATCATGTGCAACTGCCCTCCCCCGCTCCATGCCTGTTTCCCTCCCCCCTCCCCCCACTCCACCAGAGCTATACCCAGAAGGGGCACACTCCTTTAAAAAAGGTTGAAAACCTCTGCCCTAAGTGAACTCTTGGAGCTTAGCACTGTATAAGAAAATTTGTGTGTCCTAATAGATTTTCATGCCAACCTGCTTTAAATTTCCATGCCCACTTGTATTTCTTTAATATTCAACAAAATGTCAGTTCAGTAAAGTCTGCTTCAAGCAATAATATAACTCTTATGCAAAATACATGACAAAAACACTCCATTTAAAAAACACCCACGCTTAAAAACAGGAAGGAAAGACAATTTTAAAGTAATCATATATATTCTTTTCTTTTTACATATACTTAATAACACTGCCAACATATAAGAGTTTGCCTTTCACATTCTAATAACCTTAGAATGAGCTACAAGATGCAAAGAATTATTTTAACTTATACATAATTAATAGCTCATTTTGACAGAGATAAAAATATGCAGTGCCAGGTTCTTACCTGATATAGTTTGGTGTCTGTTTAATGAAGTTAACAGAACTCTGCTGCCTCATATCACTTGCAGATTTGACAATGGAAGGATTTTTTTTTAGAAATTTAACAGTCTTAAGATATTTCTCAAGACACTTTTAATGTAGCATGAATCATAGTGTGAGAATAGGAAAAGACCTTGAACCTGCACTATTGAGGTCAGTGCAAGTTTTGCTACTCAGTTCAATAGAAGTAAGATCAAGTTAGATTGATTGTATAGGTAAAATATACTTCATACAGGATAAGTGAGTTTCACTATATTTGAAGATGAGAGAGGGAAATAGTGACTGAAAAATACCATAAATTTGAAGGAGGACTTGAAACAGGTGAAAAGTGCCAATGAAAACTTGAACATAAAATAAGCTGGGTTTTTGGGGGCAAGGTGTGCTGTGTGAAGGAAGGTGCCATGATAACAAAATATAGACTTGTTGCCCAGACAGACTAGAGTGTAATAACTGAAATTAATTGAGTTCTGATCAGTGCTGGCCATATGAATAACTGGTATTGGAGTCCAAAAGGGGAGGGAGCATAATGATAGGCTTTTTGGAATTTCATGATTGTTCCAGGCAAAACACAGAACACTGGTCCCAACATTTTTGTAAAGGTGGCTTTGCCACAAAGATATTCAGCAGCACACACCACCATTGGCTTCACTTTATGCATGTGAGTATTTTCATTGAAGTCACTCTGTTTAAATGTGCTCAAGCATGTACAAAGAATGCATGGACTCCAGTGGGACTCTTCAAAACAATGTTCAATATGAAGCATTATTGGGTCGGGGCCTTAATAGATTGACAGTGGATCTTATTATTTACGTGCATTTTATATAGTCATTACTTCCTCTGCAAGATAAGTATGAAATGCTATCATTCTGATTTGGTAGTTTTCCACTTACGTTGAACAGGTTTGAAAGACTGTAGAGTAATGAAGAAATAGGCCTCCAGGGTCTCTCTTCCTTTATTTTTCTTCCCTGCCCAACTTCACACTTGTATGCACAAAAATGTGCATAGGTTTAACTAAATTAAGAGTAAATGTTGTAAACAGTAAATATAGTTAAGTTTATACAGACTCCTGAATTGACATTCTTGCTTAGTTTAAGTTGCTTATTTTGGTTTAGCTTGAACCAATTCCTAGTGAACTTAAGTTAAATGAGGGAAGGTAAAAAAAGACACAAAAAGCAAAACAAAAGCGTGTCTGTGTAGTTTTTTTTAACTTTTTAAACTAAATCATTTCAAATCCTGGGTAAAATTCTACCCTCATTGGAGTCACTGACCAAAGTCCCATTGGGTGCCTGCAGATGTGCTGCGATGCTGTATTTACCATGTGTGGGACCAGATTTGATTAATTGAGTCTGCTGGAGAGCAGCCTCAGTGTCTTATGTATTCAGTGTCTCCATGCTTCAAAATGCACCTGAGAGCTGCTCTAATTAAACTGCCCTGACCCACCCTACCCCTGGAGCACATGTAAAGGCTCCCATTAAATATAATGAGTCCTGTGTTTTACTTCTTGCAACTCTGTGTAGACAAGCTCTTAAGATGTGGAAAGGAGAGCAAGATAATAGTCTCCTTTTAATGAGTGAAGTGTGGTTCTTGTGATGTTCTACCAATTTGGATAATTTAAAGAAAGGATCTTGGAATTCTTATGCCCTTTCAGCAAAATTGTGTGTTGCCTTTCAGCAAAATTTAACAGATGCTCCGGGGCATTACAGTAAATCTGCCAGTACATTTTTTGGCAGAAAGATTTGCTGTAGTCCTCAGAGCAGAATGTGGATGTGTGGTCCTTTTATCTTCAGGTAAAACCCTACATTCACAACTGTTTTCACTGAGAAATCTCTATGCTTCTGATTTTTTTTTTTTTTTTATATTTCCCTCCTCCCCCCGCCCCCCAATTTATAATGAATATATCTTCTCTTAAAGCCAGAATCTGTCATCCCTGCTCTATTTAAACAGTGCCTTTCTCAATGAATAGCTTCCCTGAACAGCCTCAGTATGAATATTGATGGAGTAAAGCACAATTTAGAATAAGTTAAGGGGACAAAGCCTAGTTCTTCCTCTTCAATGTTTTTTTTTAATATGAATTGACTTCTTTGCAGGAAGATTCTATATAACTGCAAAATAAATATAATTAAATATATAATAATTATAGCCAAGTAACTAGGAAAATGGTTGGATTCATCTACTTCCAAAAATAACACATACGTGCTTGAAGAGGTATTTCAAGAAAAGTGGTGAAAGCAGCATGGAAACAAGGCAAATCTACATGTGAAGTTAGACACAGTGTTTCATTTTCAGATTTCATTTAATCTACAGAGTATGTAGTTTATTTGTTGAGGTTAGAAAAAAATAAAACAAGTAGCAAGACATGCATTTCCTGCGCACAATATTCCAGCTTTAAAAAATGAAAACAATAATTAGACATAGCTGATAAAGATGTTAGACATAACAAGCTTGTTTTGAGCCAGAAAGCATTACAATTTTTGTAACAGGAATTCCCTATCAGAGCAGGCAGATGAAATTTGTTTCCTAACCACCTTCATATTGAAATGGAAATGGAAATATATTCATAACTGTGTGTCAAAACTATGGGCGGACTACAGAAAAAGTTCTATTGAATGCGCGTCTCTAGAGGATTAACCAAGGAGCAACCAACGTGTCCTCTTCGGTGTAATTACTGTTAGAGCTTATTGAAGTGACATCTAATGAAGAGTTCACTTGAAATGTAGAATACAATATTGGAGCTTAAGGAAGTCAGAAGACTGAATTTCATCTAGTGCCCACGTTATACTGATGTCCTACAGAGGCTGTCTTTTTAGTTTGCCAGGAGATGCAAAATGCCTAATCATCACACAGTTATTTTTCTTTCCCTTTTTAAAAGACTTGGGATTCTATACAGAAAAGGAGGTGAGGTATGAAGATTGAGTATCATAATCAGCAAAAGTTCAGGAGTTCAAATATTGTATTGTTACAACTAGGGGTGCACTGATAGAGATTTCTGGAGCTGATACCAAGAGCCGATATCTAAGCAGACATATCGACCGATCCCAATCCCATATCTGATACAACTGCCTCCAGCTGGTAAATCCAGTGTGGTGGAAGGGGCAGGTCAATGCCCCCCTGTGGTCAGGGAGGGGCAGAGGCAGGCGCTGCCCAGGTTGGGCAGAAGGGGGCCGGAGCCACAGCTCATGGGGGGCGGCGGCTCCCACTGCTGCTTGCACCCCGGGAAGGCACCCTGAGTGTGCTGCCCTGATTTGCATGGGGTGGCCTGCAGCCGAGGCTGCACGAGGCTATTCTTGGTGGGGGCTGGACTCAGAACGGGTGCTCGTGGCACTGGGAGGATGGTGCATCCACCCCAGATTTCGCTGCTGCTCCACTCCCAGTGCTGTCATTGCCAGCCTCCAGGCAGAGCTCTGGCTTGACGCCTCGCCTCCACCCATGTGTCAGGTGGCTGGTGGCAGTGGTGCTGGGAGCAGAGCAGCGGTGAAATTAGGGGTGTATATACAGCATCCTCCCAGCGCCACCAGCGCCCGCTCTGAGCCCAATCCCTGCCAAGAAGAGCCCTGCACAGCCCTGGCTGCAGCCTGGCCCACCCCACGCAGATGCGGGGGGCACATGCCCTTCTGTGCCCTCCTGGGGTGCAAGCAGCAGTGGGAGCCACCTCCCCCCCACGAGCCATGGCTCCAGCCCCACCTCCACCCTGCCCTGCCTGGGCAGTGCTTGCCCCCTTCCTCACTATGGGGGGCATTGAGGCTGGACCACGGGACTGGGGCCCTTCCCAGCATCTTCAGCTCAGCAACTGGGAGACTGAGCCCTCTCAATGAGCGCAGCCTGGTCCAGCATGCGTGGGCAACGGGCTACCTGGGCCATTGTGGAGGTGGCGTGGGGCTCATGGGTCTGCAGCAAGCCCCCATGGTGAGTGGCTGCCAGGCTTCGGGCTCACCGGCATCTCTGAGCTGGCCCGAGTAGCCTGCTGCCTGACCAGTTGTCGCCTATGTGCACCGGGCCAGGCTGTGCTCACTGACAGGGCTCAGACTCCCTGTCACTGAGCTGAAGCCGCTGGGGATGGCCTGGCCTGGCCCTGCCGTGCTGCTGCTTTGGCCAGGACTGAGTGGGGCTGGATCAGACCGTGGGGTGGGGCCACCCCCAGTGACTGTGACTCAGTGACAGTTGCTCCCTGTACTTAGGCTGGGCTGGGTCGGGCTACAGAGCCCCCCTTCCCTGCCCCGG
>NW_005842019.1:1196330-1216635 GCF_000455745.1 Alligator sinensis | reverse complement strand
TCCCCTTCTGGGTTTGGGCAGCTCTGCACAAAGCTCCTTTTCCAGCCCTGGGGTGGCAAAGGGAAAGGAGGAGGGGGAAGTATCCCCCCCACCCCCTCCAGCATGAAACATAGCCGTCTGCCCTGTATGGGAGGGTGGGAGCAGGGGGAAGAGTCCCCCTATGGGGCAGGGCATCCCTGCACAGAGCCCCTCTCCCTGTGCCATGGCAGAGGGGGTTGTGGTGGGGGGTGGAGAAGGAATGGAAAGAGTCCCCCTCCAGCACTCCACAGAGTCACCCCCTCTCCACCCCGTGGTGGTAGAGGAAGGGGAAGAGCTTCTCTGGGACTGGGCAGTGCTGTATGCCTGGGTTGTTCCTAGCATTGAGGGAGCTGCTGGGGAGGGCAGATTTCTCCCCTGCCACAGGGGTCTGGCCACCCGCCTTCTCCCCCCGCCCTCTGAACCCTGCAGGCCAAGGTGGGAGTTTAAACCCCTCCTCTTTTTTACTCAGGCCTGCCAGGGCCTGGCTACATCCTTCCCCCCTTAACTCAGCTTCCCTGTGAAAGGGAGGGCTGCCCTAGCACCCTCTGGCTTCTGGCCTGAGCCAGGGCAGGCATGTGCTTGCATTTCTGGAATGAAAAGGGAATGTCTGTCCACTTGAAAACTGGTTCAATCTTTGCAGGTTAGATTAACTTGCAAAAATTGAATCAATTCAGGCTCGGACTTTCTGAATGTCTGTCCCTAGCCTTACTGTTCATTCTGAATCCAGACTGCTTCTTTGGAGTTGAAAGACGAGTGGGTTTTTCACTAAATGGTTTTAACAGGGAAAGATCATTAGTTGATTTTCTTTCTTTTTTTCTTTAGTGCCAAGTATTGTAATCTTGTAATGAGGTATCGAAAAAATAAATGTAGTTTACAAAGGAGTCAGGGAAATCTGTTTATGGGAGGAGAGAAAATATCCCTCTTAATGTATTGACAATTACTTAACTGAGTTGGCTTGGTTTGCCTCTTATATCAACTCATTGAGTGGTAAGCACAGGGCTGGAAAAGATGTCCAGGATGGGTATCAAGTGCAGTCTTCTGTTGTTACAGGTACCACATCCTACTATGCTCCATAATGGGTAGTGCCCGAAGACTGGAAGAAGGCCAATGTGGTGCCTATCTTCAAGAAAGGGAGGAAAGTGGATCCGGCTAACTATAGGCCCATCAGCCTGACTTCTATCCCAGGGAAGATCTTAGAAAAGTTTATTAAAGAGGCCATCCTTAATGGACTGGCCGACGCCAACATCTTAAGGGATAGTCAGCACGGGTTTGTTGAGGGTAGGTCTTGCTTGACCAATCTCATTTCCTTCTACGACCAGGTGACCTATCACCTGGACAAGGGAGAAGAGATTGATGTCATATATCTTGACTTCAAAAAAGCCTTCGATCTGGTGTCCCATGATCGCCTCTTGGAGAAACTGGCCAATTGTCGCCTTGGGTCCTCCACGATCCGCTGGCTGGAAAATTGGCTCCGGGGTCGAATCCAGAGGGTAGTAATCGATGGAAGTCACTCATCGTGGTGTCCTGTGACCAGTGGGGTCCCCCAAGGCTCTGTCCTTGGACCCATACTGTTCAACATCTTCATTAATGATGTGGACACTGGAGTCAGAAGCGGACTGGCCAAGTTTGCCGATGACACCAAACTTTGGGGCAAAGCATCCACACCAGAGGACAGGCAGGTTATCCAGGCTGACCTGGACAGGCTCAGCAAGTGGGCGGACGAGAATCTGATGGTGTTCAACGCCGATAAATGCAAGGTTCTCCACCTTGGGAAAAACTTCTCAAGCAAATCCCGGGATGTCATTCTCCCCCTGTACTCGGCCTTATTGAGGCCGCAGCTGGAGTACTGTGTCCAGTTTTGGGCTCCACAATTCGAAAAGGATGTGGAGAATCTTGAGAGAGTCCAGAGAAGAGCCACGCGCATGATCAGAGGTCAGGGAAGCAGACCCTACGATGACAGGCTGAGAGCCCTGGGGCTCTTTAGCCTGAAAAAGCGCAGGCTCAGGGGTGATCTGATGGCCACCTACAAGTTTATCAAGGGTGACCACCAGCATCTGGGGGAACGTTTGTTCACCAGAGCGCCCCAAGGGATGACGAGGTCGAATGGTCACAAACTACTTCAAGATCGTTTCAGGCTGGACATAAGGAAGAATTTCTTTACTGTCCGAGCCCCCAAGGTCTGGAACAGCCTGCCACCGGAGGCGATTCAAGCGCCTTCATTGAACACCTTCAAGATGAAACTGGATGCTTATCTTGCTGGGATCCTATGACCCCAGCTGACTTCCTGCCCTTTGGGCGGGGGGCTGGACTCGATGATCTTCCGAGGTCCCTTCCAGCCCTGATGTCTATGAATCTATGATAAATTTATTTAACTTTTGCCTGGTTCAGTCTTAAAACTAGTTAAGACTGCTTCCCTCTCTCCCCTTGCCCCATCTCCAATCTGAAGGCTATTCCAGAATCTCAGTGCTTTAATGGTTAAGACCCTTCTTCTACTTTCCAATCAAAATTTATTTATGGCCTGTGTTTACCCATTTGTTCTTGTGCCAGCACTGTCCTTTACCTTGAATAACTGTTTTCATCCCTTGTTGTTTACTCCCTTGATGTATTTATAGACAGCGCTCTTTTCCCTTCTCAGACTTTTTTTGCTAGGGTATGTAAGAAAAGCTTTTATAGTCTCATCTTGTAAGATAGGATTTCCATACCCTTGATTATCATCGTAAGCTTTTTCTGCATCTATTCCAGTTTCAGTTCACTTCTTGAGCATGGGTAAGAAAAATTGTATGCAGTTTTCCATAGATCTCACCAATGCCTTACATAATGACATGAAAATTTTCTGTCTATACTGGAAATAGCTGACCTGGTGCATCCTAGAATCATAGTTGTGTTTTTCACACTCACAACACGGTCCTCCTCTGATCTATTAGGACACCCAAGTCGTTATCCACCATAGCCATTGCCAACTGATGGACTCCATCATAAAGGAGGTTTTTCATTTCAATCGGTTCCCAAGTATATGACCTTGCATTTTGTGCTACTTAATTTCATCCCACTGGCATTACTCCACTTCTTTTTGTATTAATGATACCGCAAAGCTAAAAGGCATCATCCGCACACTCCTGCTTGTTATGCCAAGTTCATTAATGAAAATATTAATATTGGTCCAAGACTGATCCTTGAAGAACTCTACTAAGTACTTCTCTCTAGCCTATTACTTCTGTTGTAAAGCGTATTTATTGCCCTTCCCCCTTAGCTAGGTCCTTATCTGCTTGAGATTTCCTTTGCTAGTCCTTATCTTCTCCAGATTAACGACATTTTTTCCTAAATGGCAATGGTATTGAATGCTTTATGGAAGTCTAGATAGAGGAGATATACTACATTTTTGTCAAGAAAATCAGACCTTTTTTGATAAATTGAATCAGGGTAGTTTACTCCAATCTACTTTGATAAACCCATATTTAACAAAAACTTTATAAAAGTGTTCCACTTTATTTTGTAATATCTTATTCCCATGAACAGTGGTTCTCAACCAGGGTGAGGACACCCTGGGATGTTTCTACATCCTTTTGAAGGGTGCCATGAGGTATGTAAAGATAAGTCAAGCAGATAAGACAGGTTCAGGCTTATTCCTGCCTGGACAAGCCCCCATCCCTACTGCCCAGCCCCTGTGTAAGGAGGTAAGCACTGTAATATTTAAACTAGTTTTTGAAATCGGATTGGCCAATTCAGTTAGTGAAAGTTATGTGGGGGGAGGTGCCTCAAGTCCAATGAGCGGTTCCTTGAGTACCCAAAAGGTTGTGGAACGCTATCATAGAATGATTGCAGATTTAATCGGTGGTTTACAAAAATCTTCTTTCTGACGACAAGTTGTTATCTGTGGAATAGAACAATGCCAGTAACCTTCACAGTATGAGAGAACAGTGATTCTCAACCATGGTGTCATAGCACCCTGGGGTGCCTTGACATCTTTCAAGGGTGTTGTGGGACACTACACCTTAGCACTGTTAAGTGTACAAACATGATTCACGTGATAAACCCAGAGATTTCAAATAGGAATTCATATTGCCAAAACCATTCTGATTAGTGGTCTTTCTGAGTTCTTTGCAACAGAAGCATGACTCTATTATGTTTCCGTAGTCAAAAAATGAATGAATATTAAGAACTGACATTTTCTGAGGGTTGCCTCATGTGTAATGAGGGGTGCCTTGAATCTATAGAAGGTTGAGAACCACTGTGATAGAAATTAGTGTCACATAGACTGATAGCTTTATTTTCTTCTCACAGTAGTGTAATCTGGGTTTACTCCATTATTATCCAGGTATAAATCTGGTCTAAATGAGAAGACATTTTTGAGTTCAGTCTTCTCCTTTTCACGTAAAAGTAACATTTTTGTCAACTTAGGAATTAATATAACAGTAATGCTACAAGACATAATTTTTAATAACAGTGACGCTTTGCAATTCTATAAAGCTTTTCATACAAGGTCATCAACATGCTTTACAAATATAAAAGTATCATCCTTCATACACCCTGACGAAGTTTGTTTTCACTAGTGCTGGTTGGCTATGTTTGGATAAAACTTAAACTTTTTGGGGGACATGTCACTTTTAGCATTTTATTTTATTGAGAGAAATTTCTATCTGTCAAGTTAGTCCTACTTAGGGACCCTGTCCTGTGTCACCTGCTACTCAGGATGGCCATGATCTCTCAAGGCCCCTTGACCGTGCCAGTTCGACCCAATGGGCACCCTCTATTCTCGCCCGCCACGTCTTGATGTGAAATGTAATGTAGGGAGGCTGCCTTCACGTCTGGTCAGACACGGTCCTGATGGACTTCCCTTTACCATGCCCCAAGTCTTGCGGATGGTACTGGCGTTGTCTTGCCTGGGCCTTGTTATAATTCGGCCCCTTGTCCTCACTGGGCTCTCCTCAGCCCTGTCTCGGTGCCGGGCTCTCCGCAGCCTGTCTCGGCACCAGGGTCTGTGCGCCCCAAAATGCCGCGCCCTCTCTGCCGCTGGGGTCCCCACACTGCAATGGGCCCCCAATGAGGCCTCCTCCTTCCCCAAATAGCCTCACTCAAACCACCGGTATTATAAAACAAAACCAAACATAAGCCCCTGGGCTATAACAACACAAGCTACATAAGGTGTGCTCGGCCCCTTTTCATTACCCAGAGCAGAACTTAGTGAGGTCTCTTCCCTTCACTTGCTCTAGGAGTGCTCCTTCTCCCTTGGCCACCAGCAGAGAACTGAACTCATCCTGGGGTTTATATGGGCCCAGGACCCTGCCATGTGCAGGTCCTGACCAGGTGCAGGTGCAGGCTAATGTCCTCATTAGCTAGCTGCCATGACAACCTGCACCTGGGCTCCTGTCTGGCTCTTTGGGCTCTCCCCAGGCAGTTTCTGCTCTTCTAGGAGCAGGCACCTAAGTGCCCTGCAACATAGGAGTAAATAAAAAAAGGGCAGCATATAGCTAAAGATAGTGTTTGCATGCTGAGTATCACACTGAAGGGCATGTCTTCTCACCTTTTCACCATGAGGATTAGAATACATATTCTTAACTTGAATTAGCTAAATCATAGTAAACTGCCAGTGAACACCCATAGTGCCTCTTCACTAGTTAAGTTGAATTATGGATACTTCTTTGTTCCTAGTCAAGACTCAGCCTCAGAGATCTTTCTACAGTGCCTTAACCTGTTCTAACGTCTTGAGATGGAAACAGAATTTTCAAGCAAGGTCTACATGTATGGATTTCAACTGTATTAAGTGTGCTTCTAGTTAAATCTGACCTTCTTTATAGGACATGGTAATTAATGATTGATAAACCAGAGGACTTTTACTGTAGAAAAAGTAAATATTCCAGCTTTGGCCTAATGAATGTTGATTAGGTTGGTATCATCACTTCCCATGTCAAAGTAAGAGGAAGACTAAAAATGATAGGGCCCTTATGGAATGCAGAAAGCAATCTAGTTATGGGTGATGCATATGAAAGCTAATCCTTACTGCTTTTTTTACTTCAGCCTTCCCAAATAGGGACAGCTATCAGAAGCCGAGCACAGAAAAGCAGGTTAGAGATTACTTAGAAAAGCTAGGTGCTGTCAAGATCATGGAGCAGATGCTCAAGGAAACTATTCTGGGACACCTACATGGTGATCAGGAACTACCAGCAAAAGTTACCAAGAGTAAGTAATGGCTGACCAGCCTGATTTTATGATAAAGTGCCAAGCTCTGGATGTGGTGAGAGCTGTGGATAGATGCATCTTGACTTCAGAAAGGCTTTTAGCACTGTCTGTCACAACATTCTTATGAGCAAGCTAAGGAAATACAGACTAGATGAAAGTACTGAAAGCTGGACATACAGTTGGTTGGATTGTCATGCTTAATGAGTAGTCATTGATAGCTTAATGCCTAGCGGAGAGGGGTCCCCCAGGCGTCTGTCCTGGGTCCAGTATTTAACATGTTTATTAATGATTTAGAGTAGACGATGGGATTGAGTTCACACTTATCAAATTTGCAGTTGACACCAAGTCGGGTGGAGTTGCATGTACTTTAGTGGGTAGGGTTAGGATCCAGATTGATATTGATAGATTGAAAAAAATGATCCACATTCATTTAGATGAGATTCAGCAAGGACCATGCATGCGAACAGACTGAGGAATGACTGGATAGGCTGTAGTACTGCGGAGAAGAACATGAGGGTTACAGTAGACTATAAATTGAATATGAGCCAGTGGTGTACTTAAGTTGCCAAAGGAAAATAAAAAAGGCCAACAGCCTACTGGTTTGTGTGAAAAAAGTTGCTTCCAAATCAGGGGAAGTGATTGTTATTGCTGAGGCCTTACCTGGAGTACTGTGTCCAGTTTTGGGGCCCACACTCAAAAAGGATGTGAATAGTTTTGACAGGGTCAGTGCAAAACAACAAAAATGATTAGGGGCCTGGAGACAAAATGTATGAGGAAAGACTGAATGAATTAAGACAATTTAATCTCTTGTGCACCCTCCTGTGCAAACTCCCACGGTAACTCGTGTCCCGGGCCTAGAAGCGTGCCTATTTGCGCATTCTGTTTTCAAGGCTCCAGTTGCATGGCTCCCTGGTGGGGCTGGGTGAATTAGGAGCTGGGACGGGGAGCGTGACCCTCCTTGGCTCCTCTCAGCTGCCTCCCCGCAATTCGGCTAAGTCCCTCTGACCACGGGCCTCCACTTACCTCAAGCTAGGCTAGGGATCGTTGGGGGTCACGGGGCTCACAGGGGTGCAGCCTGTGCGTCTCACTTCAGAGCCGGGGGCTAAGTGCTCTTTGCTCGTGATTATCTAGGCAATTATTTGTCCATATAACACTAATTCTGTCTTCCCACATTTCTCCAGTTTACTTTTGAGGACATTATATAGGACTGTGTCAAAAGTTGCAGTTGTGTCATATTTACTGGTTAGATTATCAGAAGTGACCTCAGTCCAAAGATTGTTTTGCATTTTAGTTTGAAGCCTCTATAAGCCCCTGCTGGGCTTTGTTTGTAATGTTGTGGTTTCTTTTCATGTTTGTTGTTTGTCTTACGTACTTTTGTTCCCATACTGTTTATACTGTTAAGTTCCTACCATGGCAAATGGTTATACTCTGTTTACAATAGCTTTTATCACCATTATGCAGTAAGACTTTTATAAGAAAACCAAACCTTTGAAGCTTTTCAAGCACATGTACAAGCTTGGTGAAAAAGGATCTGTCTTTATCTCAGAAGCTATGTTAAAAAAAAAGTTTGGTGTGGCACCATTTCTCTTTATTCTCATCCACATGAAAACATAACTGAAGCCCAAATCTTGCATATCTGTTCCTTAAGGCCCTGCCATATGTTCAAATTAAAGCTAGCTAGAAACCAGCTATACAGTTGTTACACATTTAACAGCACTAACTTTGTAGTTGGTTGGCTCTTCTTATAGCTAGATAGGTATTTTTATGACATGATAAATTACTTTGCACGTTTAAATTTAAGTTTAAATTTATTGCACATTTAACCAGTTAATTGTGTGATCATTACTTTGCACATCTGGCTGGTCTTACTTTGCACATGTGGCCAGTCTACATTTATTGTGTGATTTACCAGTTAATTGTGTAATATATGTAACATGTGGCAAGGGTCCTACAAGCAAACCCTTATGTCCAGGATGAGTCCTGCTGATGTCAGTGAGGCTTTGCACAGGTGTAGGATTAGGATCAGTATTTAAAATTCAGTGTGTGTGTGTGTGGGGGCGGGGGGGGGATTCCTCCTACATGTTGAGAGAAAGACAGATGGCAGGTGTAATATTTTGCATGGGGCTTCCTTGGGTAAGGTGCAGCAGTTAGTCAGAAAGAAGCAGTACTGTATGCCCACAACTGTCTTAATGCTTTCTTTGACAGATGATAGACTGAGAAATAGCTTGAGAGAGAATCTCTGTGCTCTGCTACTATGCTAATTTAGGTTCCGATTCTGCAGTGTGGATGAGCCATTTGGAAACCATTTGGACAGATGACTCCACACACATAAAACTTGTCATATAACCCTACTTTATTTAAAAAAAGGAAAGTTCCAAATAATAAGACATTTAAATGGTTGTTGATAACTTCTTTGCTTTCTGAGGTTTTAGGGGTGACATTTTCAAGGTTTTCTTATGCAATTGAGGGCTACAAATATAATTGTGGGTTTTTTAAGATTTTTTTTTCATTCAGTAGAAACTGAGGTTCTCTCAATCACTAGATTCCAGGAGATGGAACTTGTATGGAAGAGGCCATGTGCTCATATATGCATTTCCTTATTGATTATGGTTTGAGACCAATATGTAGATATAGTTACATTAGCGTAACTATGGTATTTTTACAGTGCAGCTGTGTCTACATTAGCTGCTTCATTAAAATATTACACCTTTGACCAAAATAGTTAATATTTACACAAAAAGTCTGGCACCATGGACATGTGTGACGAGACTCATAATAGAGACTCAGAAGAGGGTTGGCAGTGCCAAACTTATAGTTGGATCCAGATGTTAATTGCTTATTTTATACTTTAAAATAATATTTCTATTGGGAAAAAATAGTTAAACTCAGAGCCAAATTTATCCCAGACACATGTAAGCACAGTTGCTATTAACTTAATCAGGAATACTGTCTATATGGCTAGGGCCAGACATTCAGAAAACCTGAGCCTGAATGGATTTAATCTTTCCAGGTTAGTCTAACCTGGCTAGGTTAAATCAGTTTGTAACCAGACAGAAATCCCAGAAATGCAGGCAGGTGCCTGCAGTGGCTCAGGCTAGAAGCTGGGGGTTGCTAGAGCAGCCCTTCCTTCCACATTACTGAGCTGAGGGGGGCATGGCCAGGCTCCAGCAGAACACTGTGATTAGGGAGGGGTTCCCCCCTCCTGACCAGCCCAGCAGGGAATGTTTATCACCCCTAACTCAGTGTTTATCAGACCATTAAGAAAACAACAGAGGGCCATTACCAGCTATCTGTCAATTCTGCCTTTGTCCCATGTGCCGCAGCTCCGACGTTGCCAGCATGTGGTCTGCTAGCTAATGCTGAGATCTGTCTCTGAGGGAGGGGGGAATGCCCGCTTTGCAGTGAGTGCAGAGGGGAGGGGGGAGCAGAAGCCAGGCAGACACCTGCAGAGATTGCGGGAGCTGCAGCCAGGGAGCAGAGGGGAGGGACCAGCCCTGCTGTAGAGCAGAGAGCCCCACCCAGCCCAGAGAGAATACCAGGATGCTGGGGGAATCTGATTTAATTTAAACCAGCAAGGGGTCTAGGACAGACATTACATAAACCGGTTTGAGCCAAATCATTTATGTCTGATTCTACATTCAGCCAAGTTTATCTCAAACCGGTTTCAGCCATTTTCAAACTGGTTTTTGTGCCCTGATCATCTGTTCTGTTACAGGTTTAAACCAGTTTCTGATCACTTAAACCAGTTTATGTATAATGTCTGTCCCTAGCCTATTTGTTAGGCTGAATTTAGAAATATAATTTAGAACAGTGTTTCTCAACCTGTGGTATGCATACCCCTGGGGGTACGCGAGACATGGGCAGGGGTACGCAGGCGCTGCATTTTGGTCTTTGCCTGCTCGGGCCAGAAGTTCCAGCCGCAACCCTTCCCTCTGTGTCCGGTGCACCGGGGCTTTCTCTCCCCAGCATCAGAGTGCTAGGGGATACGGAGGGACACCCCTCACAGGCTGCTTTGCCCTGGGCTGTGGTAGAAAAAGTGGGACTTGGCTTGTGGTGGCCTTTGTCTTCAAAGTTCTTCAAACTTTTGAAGAAAGTTGAAAAATTACTTAAATAGAACAGTTTTGAAATAGTGATAGGGGACTCCTTAACATTGTATAACAGTAATTCCATTTTGAACCTCCTATGTGCAGTATACACTTGGAACCAATATTAAATTGTTACCTACTTACCCAAGAAATATCAGAATGAAATTTTGTGGCGGCTGAGGCTGCCCTCATGGGCCGGAAGTGCTGGAGATGGATGCCGATGCTCCTGGAGGAAGGCCCAGGGACCCCGGCGCCACAGGAAACTTACCCAGGAGGCAGACCAGGACAGGGAGGGAGCCATGCGAGCCAGCGGTGTGCCAGCTTTACTCAAGCAGCTGTCATTCAACCTGGGTGGCAGCCAGCTAATGATGTCAGCTGTGGCCACCACAGTGGAAGATTTAAAAACCCCGTCAGAAGCTGGGTACAAAGGGGAAGGTAGGAGGCGAGATGCAGAGCTCGCCGGGATGCTACCCAGTAAAGCAGCCCCTTCCCCCCCACCTCCCCATGATGCTGCCCTGACGGGGCAAGCAAGGGCAGTAGAAAGGAGCCAAACGAGGCTTTCTGACCTCGAGCTCCACGGGAAGAGGCTTGGTGTCATTCACCACCCTTAGGGCCTGGGCTGGGCATAGCCAACCCTAAGTCTGTGGTGGGACCGCAGACACAGACCCTGCTCAGGGATGGAGTGGGACCAAGGATTAGGAGCGAGGGGCAGGTTGTAACCACAAGCCTGCACTTCAGGCGGAGGTTAATGAGGCTGAGAGACCCAGCGGGAGGGTATAAGAGGCCAGAGCCAGAGCCAGGAGTTGGTGCAGTGGCACCATGGCCCTCACGGTTGGCGAGTGTATGGGGTGTAGGGGAGGTGGAGCCCCTGGATTGACCGTGATGAGCTGGTGAGTATTATTGTCTGCAGGCCAGGGGCAGGAATACCACTGAACCCCTCCTTTCAGTTACAGTTTCATCAAGTCATGGCAGGCGAGTCGGGGCCTGGCCTGGGGAGTGGGGAGATACAGCACCAACTGAGGGTGCCACAAATTTAAATTGCAAGATAACATTATTTTAATATCACATTATATTTACCAGAATAAATAATATTTCCTGATTTTTATTTTTTTTTTGTCTTTTGCGGTCAGAATTGTGTTGCTATAAAAAGTCTCTGATTAATCAAAAGCCATGTGTATCATGTTGAAGTTGTTATTAATGATGACAGAAACAAAATAACTAACCACACAATGTATGTTAAATAGGACTTGGAGCTGAAGCTTGTTTGAATGCCTGTGTGAGAGAAATACATAACCAATTAAATGGGATTCATGCATTTATTAATAGGAATTTTTTTGATACTGTAGAATCTGACCACAAAACTCACTGAAGTCAGCAGAATGATTCTCATTCACTTCTGTGGTCTTTGAATCAACTCCTTAAGTCCATTCAGGATTGCACCTACACAAATTCTGAAGTTCATACGTCTTTAGGGCAGTATAAAATTGTATGCACAAATCCTATTCAGTCCTTTGTGGATTTATGCTTGTGGTTAAAATTAAGCACCCACTTAAGATGCTTTCCCAAATTTGAACTCTAATACCCTTATATCAATGATACGCCATTAGTTTTAAACCTATAATTATATCTCTGCTGTGGTTCACTTCCATATTTAGGGTGGCATTTCTTTCAAAAATATGTTTTATAGTGCTTTTGTATTAATTTATAGCTTAGTAATCTTGTTCTGGACAGCAGACTTTTTCTCCCTTTTGCATATAGCTTTGTTATAAAAGGATTGAAGTTTTAAGTTGTATCTAGTTCTGCTACAATTCACATAATTTTGATTGGGAGTGGTTTGAAGTGAAAATGTAAATTGGAATCAAGAATAACGCCCCCCTCGCTCCCTCATACTGAAGACAGTATTAAAGAAAAATATTTTTGGACTATAAAATATGTAGAAAATGACAAAATAGATCCACTAGTTTGATAAAGCTTGTAATGAAATAGATACACCATTGTACAAGAATGGATGGGGCTTTTCCTTTTGAAAAAAAATTACTCATTGCAGAATGTGCATTATGAAGCTTATGCATTCTCTCCATTACAAATGTGTATTTTTCCATATAACATTAGGGGGAAACGAAAAATATGTTGAGAACTAACTGCGAGCAAATAAAATTGATGCTTTTCTTGGAGGATAAAGGAAAGGTGATGGAGTTAATTGCGTACAGTTCCAAGTAGCTTTAGAACTAGCAGCAGGAAATTAGCTGTTGTGTGAAAACAGCATGAAATGTAATTCAGAGCAGCTGTCTAATTTATCAGCAAGAACAAACTGCTCATGTTCTTAAACTGTACTCAATTACTCCATCCACCCTTCTTTGACCTGTTCAGCCTGCTAATGTTTGCTTAAAATGAAAAACTAAAGAAAGTTTGCCAACATTTTGAAATAAACTGAAAGAATCCCCCGAGTTTGCTTTGCAATATCGTTTCATTAATTTTTGAATTTATATCTGCTCAGCATTCATAGTTTCTTTGCAAGTGTTATATGACATTGCCTACTTAACATTGCAGATTCAATAAGGTTATATTCTTTTGTGGTTGATTTCAAAGCATTACCAAGCGTGTGGTGTACAGCATCATGCTGAGAGATTTTTATACTATCTAAAGTGACCACAAAACTTTGAGGTAAAAACTTAATCTTGCTGGTGGTCCATTGAGGATGCTATTTTTTTGTACAATTCAGATATTTCCTCCCCTGCTGACTGTGGCTCTGGTTGTATTATTTTTTTAACTGATTTTTTGAACTCTACTTTCTCTAAATGCTGTATAAAGATTGAGCAAAATAAAACAACATTTCGCTTAATTCTCAGACTCTGTAAATCACCTTGTTTCTTCATATTTTCTTGCACTAATGCTGAGTTACACCCACTCTACATCTGATCCCACCTGTGAATGTGAATGAAGCTCCTTTGCCTTGGAACAAGAAGTGTTTTTTAATCATTCTGAAGAAAAAAACTCAAGTTTGAACATTGTTTTCTTTTGTGTAGAGATAGAATAAGGTTCAAAGGCAATTGAAAATGCTGACATTGCCGCCTTTATCCATTTTTTTGCAAAGAAAATTCTATAAATACATCTGGCAACTATCTTCACAGAAGACAGTAGCATTGTTATTGTTTAATTCTTATATTCTGTTGAGCAGGTTCTGTCAGGCCCTTTAATTTCTCTGGTGACCCAGCAATTAATCATGTAGGAAACGGAAATGTCTTGGGTTATGTTAATGGGAAAGCAAGTACTGCAGAATCAGCATCTTAAAATCTTCTGTATCAAGTGTGTTTTGATGAAATGTTTCTAAAAATACATGGCAGAATCCATGTTATAGCCACCACACTTTCAACCATGTGCTGCTTGAATGAATTAAAATACGCATTACAGAAAGCTGCTGTTCAGCAAGAACAGATAGCAATGCAGTAGAGTCAACATGGTTCCCCCATGCTTTTGTCTTGTAACGTTAAACAGGGAAATATCAAGTAGAAATAGAGAGCTAATACTGTATTTTATAGCAGTGCTGCACCCACCATTGGAATAGCCTGCTTAGTCCACGAAGAGCATTGAAAAAATTGGAAAGGGCTCCAGAAGAGCCATGAAAATGGCTAAGGGTGAAAGTGCACTTTAAAGGAAGGGACTCTAGGAGTTCTATCTAGTTTAGCAAACATTAAAGGGTAACTTGATCAAAAGTTCTCTTCTTACCAAATTTATTTTCTCCGTGTAGAAATTTTGCCCCCTTTTTTAAAGCAAAGAAAGGTATAACACGATCCAGTATTTGGATGGATCACATTGCAAACCTCTCCAGTGCTTAGACCATGGCAGATTTTGAAGCTTTGCAGTGATTTTACCTAATTGCCTCAAACTCTACTTTCAAGGTGCTGTAATTGCCTCCATATCAGCCCATATTTTCTTTGTCCTTCTAGATCCCACATATCATTGCTCTCTTTTGTATCCTTCTGCCACTTCTGACTGCACAGTGGGAACTTGTTCCTTTGCCCATGCACCAAGGCTCTGATTTCCAGCTTTTCCTTTAAAACGCACTTCTTCCATGAGGCCCATTGACATTTACCAGCCAGTTGTAGATTAACGTTAAATAAGAAATTCAATTGATTAGAGGATCAATCATCCATCCTTCCTGTGCATGGAGAGTCTAGTTTTCTTCTCACACTGGTGTATATCTATCATTTTTTTTTATGGAGCTGTTCGTGATTTACACCACCTTAAGGGCAGACTGCAACTCCTGATATACCATTTGTCATGCTTGTCTATCTGTGAGATTCTGAGCACTTTTTGTGAAGTGCTGAGTACCCTAAACATTTAGGTCAGTCAAAGCATGTGTACAAAGCTGTATATCCTTTGGGGATCTGTAAGGCAGCAGTCATTGTGCTCCTCTATGTTGGACTGCAATTATACCTTGTTCTTATATAAATTGTGGAAAGCAGGATTGATACCCTGGGTCATGCACTCCTTCTGTTCACCCAGGTAAGGATCAGATGGAATCTGACTCAGTATTGTTATGGCTTGGGTTTTCAAAAATCAGCTCAGTGACTTAAAAGTACCAGACCCATTGGATGTGAGTGGGATTTGTCCTCAGGAAACTTGCTATGCCTGACAGGGGTACCCCCAAACTCACTGCACTGCTTTGGGTAAGTTGCCAGAAGCATTGTAGCTGTGGCTGTGTAGTGCCATGGATGAACTAATTAATTTAGGGTAAATTGTTGGCCCTATTACTCAGAAGTGTTTCGGGGACATAGATACACTTCTGTGGGGTTTAGAAGGTCATCATCCTGGAGTATCAGTGTGTTTGAGGGTATCACTGCTGGTATGGCAAGTTTGCCAGGTATGTTTGGCCCGAGTTGTCTTTAGCTATATGGGGATGACCTGATCTCAGAAACGCACTTAAATGGTTCAATGCATGCTTGTTATCCATATTCAGGAGAGATGTTCCCTACTTACTTTTTCTGCAAAAAGTTAACCATTTTCCATTTTTCCTTAACAAAGCTCTCCTAACCTATATACTCCAGAAGAGTTACAACTCACTGCACACTCTAATGGCTGATGAAGTTAATTGCGTCCAAATCTCTTCTGTTGTAAGCTGCTGCCAAGTGTGACGTTTGAGGAGGAAAAGAATAAGAGGGACAAACCTTGGGTATGAAGAGACATTAATTTCACACAGTGGAAATTTCTAAGAAATTGTTCCCAATCTAGGGAAGGGACAGGGAGCTGCAAGCAGCTGTGCCTTCTCTCCCTGTCTCTGAGAGAAGAGCAGAGGGAGCAGTAGGGAAGTGTCACCTGCCTACTCCCCAGACTGTAGGGACATCCTAGTCTCAAGAAAGCTTGAGTGTGAGGGGTGGGTGGAAGGTGAGGGGTGCAGTAGCAGCTTGACTCCACTGCGATGTGGAGGAGTTGAACTGCGGGGAAAGGCTCACCCCAGAGGACTGTGGTCTGGAGAAGGCACAGGCCAAGCTCCAATCATGGAGGAGTCGAGCTGAAGTGTACATTCATTCTAGCAAGAGAAATCCTCTCTCAGGGGAGATCTCCCAGGAGATCTTACTTCTCCCTGAGGGGACATGTTTTGTCCAGGAGAAAGTGATAGCTGTCAATCTACTGGGAGAGCGGCAATTCTCTTGGTAGACATGTAATATCTATACATTACATGGCCACTGAAGGCACATTTCCCTTCCTGCAGAATGGACAGTGGGTTGTGTAGGTTGCTAAGCTTTTACTGTCTTGTGAGCTTTTACAAGGAACACATTACAAAACTCAAAAAATGAGCAAACAAAAAAACCTAAGTGCCAAAATGCAGTTTCACAATCATTTGCTGATGAAAAAGGGGTCACTTAAGTACAAAGTAAAGAAAGCCTTTTTCTTGCAAATGATTCACAGGTGCAGAGTTTCTTATACAAATCTTTTAATTGTATGCAGTTATAAAATCAATATTTTAATCTAATTTTACAACAAGTATTGTGTAAGCTAAAAGGACTGAGGGTATAGCTTCAAGGCTAGGTTTAAAATCTTGAAACAGATCTGGCTGTGAAGAGTTTAATGAGCCAGCAGCAAATTTGTGATAGTTCCCAGGACATAGAAGAGAGGGGTTAGAGGACTTCAGGGAAACAGAGGTAACCCTAATGTTAAGAATGGGGACCAGAGGGAATTGAGGATATTTAGTAAATTACAGATCATAGAGCAAAGCTGCTATTGGCAACCAATGAGATGAGTTTGTTTGCCACATCAGTTATATTTCTGAAGTCAATTAGATGAAGAAAATGCAGCCAAGAGTACAAATCTGTGTCTATATCTGTGGTTTATGGATATACTAGGAGGGAACCAGAGGAAAATAATTGATTTTGTTGTGACAAGGCAGGTCAAAAAGTTACTAAATGCATGAGTCTGAAAGCTTTCCATCAACTTAACATATGCACAGATGGATACATATAGTAGGTGCATTCCTTTCCAACCACAGTAGGATAGATCTGTCACCAGGGCTTTCTGTTCCAGTTCAGCCGGGTATCCAACTGTCTGCCTGACTTGGCATGGGGGCAGTTACTTTGACTGTAGCAGGACAGTTCCTGTATTTAAACTAGTGTAAGAGTAATGTAGCTGTGGTGATCCAAAAGTTATGCAAAGTAACAATTTCTTAGGCTAGTATCTTTTATTGGACTAACTATATAGTTGGAATAAAGTTAGACAAGCTTTTGAATGTAAGACATTCTTCCTCGGTCTCTGATCATAGGACTTTGTCAGGTTATTTCTCTGGGCAAAGGTTTAAACTTCTGAAGAGTACAGATATTTCAGATTGGGCATATTGTGTGTTGCGATAGGTTGATGATGTTCATGTTTTGAGTGTTACGTTTTTTGATTTCCTCTTGTGCTGCTGTTGCACTGCCATTGAGGTGGCTCTTGTGATAGCTGATTCTACTTTTTCTTCTTATATTGAATGACTGTCATCAGGCATTTTGGGTAGTATGTTTGGGTCTTCTGCATAGTAGTCAGCTGTCTTCAGGTTAATGTCTCTTAGTTTAGTAGTGTAAGTGGAGTATCTCCTCTTTCAGCCTATCTCTTTTGGAAAAGGTTAGGTTGAAGAAGATGGTTTCTCAGTTTTCACTCAAGTTCTCCTGCATAGCTGTGTTGCATATATGGAGTTGTATATGTTAGCTAGAGGATTTCAGGTGAAGAGTCCTCTTGGGATGGTGTCATGTTTTTTTTTCACATGCTTAAGATGTTGCTGTGTAGTCTGGCTTTTTATTTTTTCTTTATGTGGTGGATTTTCCATTTTAAGCAGTGGTTTTCAATATCTTCCATGTTACAATAGTGTGAGAGACCAAAAATTATGCAAGAGGCAAGGATTTCTTAGGGTGATATCTTTTATTGGACCAACTATGTACTTGGGCTACAGTTAGACAAGCTTTGAAATGTAAGACATTCTTCCTCAGGTCTCTTGAGTATAGGACATGACCTATACTCAGAGACCTGAGAAAGAATGTCTTGCATTTGACAGGTTGTCTAACTTTATCCCAACTACATAGTTGGTCCAATAAAAGATATCACCCTAAGAAATCCTTGTCTGTGTTTAAAGTTAGAATACCTTGCTGAACTGGGGTTTTACAAACCATTGTCAGAAACTTGAATAGCATGTGGCACTGAAAACCATGTACTCGAACTCTGTTGCTATCTGCTTACAGAGGGTAAAAACAGATGGTGGATTTTTCTCGCAACAGAGCCTTTTATCCTGGGATTCTACAGGTATATAAATACCTGTGAAGGGTCTAAGATGACACTTTTCCCCAGGACCATCACAGCTAATTTGAGTTAATTGCCATTCAAACTGCATGTGTAAATGATTATCAACCTTGCCTGTTTGTCCCAAGCTTGTGAATCTCTGCTTGAGACTGTTAGACCCCTGAATAAACTTGATGTCTGTTTTTATGCAGAGAGTTCACACCGCTCAGGTAGCAGGGGAGCACACATTGTGCCTAAAAAGTAACGTTAATCATTGCAGCAATGTTCAGGAAATGACAAAACAGTGGATAGTAATTGAAAAGCCCACATTAGGCAGGAGGAATCGTAATCATTGTATTTAGAAAAAGGAGAGAAATGTAGTTTCTGAAAATCCTCTTGAAAGTTACTTGCTTTTTTTGTTTTGTTTTTAATTATAACTCACAGCACTTATTTAAGTGACATGAAGTTGCTCTGCTGTGTCAGCATGAATATATTCTGAGCCAATCAGTCATGACCGAATTATAAAAAATACATATTTATTCTTGCCTATAAAAGCAGGGAATCTTATGTGAAGAAAATATACTGTATAACCAAAGGGATTTTTGGCTCCATAACAAAAAAGACTATAGTCTGGTTAAGACAAGGAAAGCACAAACAAAGGATACTCTTTGGAAATGAGGCAGAATCCAACCTGTAAATGTTGGATATGAGCATTAATTATGAATACAGCTATGCAGCAATGCTGAGACATGAAATTTTGATGCCTTTGAAAACAGCAGGAACAACACACACTGCTTAAGTATTCAAATCATTGCGAAGCCTGTGTATTTCATGTTTTAAAGCCATATTCCTTTTGTGCCTGCTTGTGTACTTGAGAGAGAGATCATGAGTTCATTTTATAGAATTGTTGTTTTTTTTAATAGGCAAGTTACTACAGTCTCTCATTCTTTTGGGAGTGTGGGTTGTTTGTTTTTGTTTTTTTCTGTATGTGGAGGTACAGTACTCAAAGCAACTTCAGGGTAACTTCCTCTTCATCTGTTTCCCCTTTTACCCTTTGGTAGTAGCACTCAGTTACATGAAAATCTCCTTTCTCATGCACTGCATTTGTATAGCACCTAGTACAATGAGGCTTTGCTCTTCACTGGAGTCCCCAGCTACTACACAGCATGTATGTATGCTGTACCATAACATGAACAGCTGATAAAAGGATAACAATAACTGTTCAGTTTAAATTTGCCTGTCATCTCAATATCTGAATTCATTCATATCTGGGACTAGATTCTATTCCAGGGGTGGGCAAAATGCGCCAGCTGGCTCCAGCCCTGCAGTACTGTTGGGGACCCACACTGCACACCATAGGCTCGCCTCTGGGTCCACATATAGACCCACCCACCCGCACTTCCTTACAATATACAAGAGTAAGACTTCATTTTGAGCTATTATGCAATCACCTCAACTACACAAACACACATACACTACACAAACACACACAAATCAGGACAAAAATATTTTTTTAAATAAAATTAAAATACATTATTGTCAATGTTTGATTTTTAGTATATATCATTTGGTTTTTTTTCCAGTTCCAAGATGGCAAACCCCCTTCCCAAAAGGAATACTGCTGGTGGCAAAGGTCAGGGGTTAGGGGCCATGACTTTTGGTTCCAAGATGGCGACCAGGGAGTGGGGCACTTGTCAAGGGGCAGTGCTATCCTTGGGGCCCTCGACAGCTCACCAAAACTCGTTAATGGTCCTCCACCTAAAATCATTCCCCACCACTGTTCCATCTATTCGACATCTAAATGAATGTAGGTACTTATGTACATTTTACTCCATCCTGTTCAGGTCCTGAAAATGTATTAATGCATCTACTTTTTGCAACAAATCCATCATTGTGAGGAAAAAGAGGCAAAGGGGCCAGGAGGCTTCCTTGGCTGACCAGAGAAATCCAGGGCAGCCTACGGGCCAAAAGGGGAGCACATAAAAAGTGGAAACAGGGAGAGATCACCGAAGAGGAGTATACCTCCTCTGCTTGTGCTTGTAGGGAGGCAGTTAGACGGGTCAAAGCTACCATGGAGCTGAGGATGGCATCCCAAGTAAAGGACAACAAGAAATTGTTTTTTAGATATATAGGGAGTAAAAGGAAGGCCCAGGGAGGAATAGGACCCCTGCTAAATGGGCAGAAGCAATTGGTGACGGACAGGGGGGACAAGGCTGAACTCCTCAATGAGTTCTTTGCCTCAGTGTTCCTAAGAGAGGGGCAAGACAAGTCTCTCACTGGGG
>NW_005842019.1:1195750-1196265 GCF_000455745.1 Alligator sinensis | reverse complement strand
AGCCCCGGATGAGCTCCATCCGAGGGTACTGAAGGCACTGGCCGACATCATTGCAGAGCCACTGGCAGGAATATTTGGGTTCAAGTCCCGGAGGACTTGAAAAGGGCCAATGTGGTCCCCATCTTCAAGAAGGGGAGGAAGGAGGACCCGGGCAACTATAGGCCAGTCAGTCTCACCTCCATCCTTGGCAAAGTCTTTGAAAAAATTATCAAGGCTCACATTTGCGAGAGCCCGGCAGGACAAATTATGCTGAGAGGAAACCAGCACGGGTTCGTGACAGGCAGATCGTGCCTGACCAATCTAGTCTCTTTTTATGACCAGGTTACGAAACGCCTGGACACAGGAGGAGGGGTGGATGTCATATACTTAGACTTCAGGAAGGCCTTTGATACGGTATCCCACCCCATACTGGTGAACAAGTTAAGAGACTGTGACTTGGATGACTACACAGTCCGGTGGGTGGCAAATTGGCTGGAGGGTCGCACCCAGAGAGTCGTGGTAGATGGGTCGGTTTC
>NW_005842019.1:1186764-1194928 GCF_000455745.1 Alligator sinensis | reverse complement strand
GGTTGGACTCGATGATCTATTGAGGTCCCTTCCGACCCTAACATCTATGAATCTATGAATCATCTGACCTTTAAGATTGAATCCAAAAAGGGGCAAGGAGGACCCACCAATCTTTTGCATTACTGTTTTTCAGGGTCTTGAGCGGGGTTGAATAGCATTTCACATACGCACATAAGTCCACTTATGTGTCTAACATGTGGATTAGAATCTGGCCCTTGGGTTTTGAGTACTTTGCATTCTTTCCCATCCTGAATATAAGAATTGCCAGTGACCCTTTTTGTCACTTAGGTCAAGGATCCCAACAGGTGAGATCAGAAAACATTCCTAGTTTGTATTGTGTGTTTTGTGCACTGAAATATATCTCTTTTATCATCTTTATTCTCTGTATACTGTAAATAACACAATAGGACAGAAATATAGATTACCTTACCTCATGATAATGAATTCTTTAAGTCTCATGATCAGTTGAGAAACTACGCGAAGAATCAGAGAATTTTGTATTCAGCCATCCAAAAATTTGTATTCTACAACTTATTGTTGTCTTTGGCATCTATCAGACAGCTTGCTGGAAGCAGCAGCAGCAGTAAATAAAGCATGTTGGAAGAAAATGGTCCCCCATGGGGAATAATTTAAAGTCATAATGAAGTGTGGTTTTCCAAAGACATCAACTTATGTTTTCACTGGTATACTAGAGATATGAAATTCCTCTGTGGGGGGATCACAGGCTTGGAAGTATTGGTCATGCCATATCTACTGAAAATATTTGCTGTTCATGCTTATTGTAACATCCCACAGCTGTTGCTTTATACTAAACCATAGTATATATATCAGTTTGTTAGAATCTTAAGAAAAAAGATATCTATTTGGTTTTGTTCTTCTATTTTTTTTTTTATTTTTAAGATTCTGATTTTTGGAAAGAGTATAATGGATCTTTATCTACTGTCTCACTGTAGTTGGGGAGTCCTTTAAAATTTTGAACCATGTATAGTAAGCCCATACAAGATAATGGATGCTATATAAAAGCATGCAATAAATGAACAGTGAAAGGATTTGGAAATGCATCAGCTGCTTTCTTGATATGAGTATTTTCTTTTGTCTTTTGCTGACTGGAAACCATGTATAATAGTGATTCTTAACCATGATACCATAGCAAACTGGGGTGCCTTGAGGTTTTGTCAGGCGTGCTCTGGACAGTCGCAAAACGTTAGACTGTTCAGGGTGCTAACATGATTCATGAGATAAACCCAGAGACTCCAAATAGAAATCCACAGTGTTGAAAGCATTTTGACCTGTTGTCATCTTTCTGAGTTTTTTGCAAGAGAAGAATTGCTCTATTATTTTTCTGTAGTCAAAAAACAAGCAAAAACTAAGAGTCGGCATTTTTTGTGGGGTGCCTTGAGTCGAAGAAAGTTGGGAACCAATGACTTAAGTGGTGAAGGTTAGTACCTGAAAATCCAGCTGATACCTAAGACTCCCTCAGTAGGCAGCCTCACGTTCTCTAAACATATCAACATATATTTATATATATTTTATCAGTCAAGACACATAGTGTATCAGAACTCACATCAGCTATTTCAAGGAGAGGAATCAAAGACATCTTCCATCACCAAACACAGGATTGTCAGTGTAGGTTGGAGTATTGCTTTAGGGAGGGTATACTTTCTTGCTATCCTAAACAACAGGAAAGAGCACAATTTTAATCTGTTTTATTATAATTAATACCTACCTGCAGATTTCTGGTTTTAAGAGGTGCAAATGACTGAAGCCAGGACACAGGAAGGGAGAAGTGGAGCTTGAGGCATAAACCCAGAGAAAATTGCACTGGGCTACTGTGCACAAACAGGCAGGCTGCGCATTGAAAGGCAAGCATCTGAAGGTGAGAGCGCCATCCAGGGGCAAAATTCATGCAAAAATAAGTTTATCTAATTTGTCATAGTGTTTGCAGCTTTTTAAAATCAGAACTGCTTGATTTGCCACACACTGACCCATTCTTGTGTCCATGGCTTTGTCAGGAACCAGACTACAAGAGTCTCATCTTTTACCCCTCATTTGATCATCAATAATCTCTCCTCTGTTTTAAAGTAAATTGGCCAAATATTTATCAAAAGTGATGTATGCATAAAAGCAAGACAAACTTTTTATAAAAGTAAGTCCTTTATTGTTTTCTGTTATGAATAAAGAATGCAAGATTTATTGCATCTTTTTTTTATTAATCTAAATTTAGTTTAGGTTAAAATCCCTTTTTCTTAATATATTTCCAGAAAGTGTACAAGTTGACCCAGTGTCTGCAACTGGAAACCTGCCCAGAATGCCCTTCCTACCCAAAAACCTCTCCTTATCAATGAACTATGATTACTATAATGTTGTAAATATTTTAAGCAGACTTCCTAAGAGCAAGTAATACTCAAAATGAGTAACAAACTGATGCTTTGAGATGGGTGATATAGTGAACTTTAAATGTATAGTCTGGCTTTTATCAGGATAATAACATTTAATATTAATCTATATTGTTAGTTAGTGGACTCCCATTTGACTTCACTGGGAGTTAAATTGAGCTATTGGAGAGAAAAAACGCAGTTCTCTAAACTGTTCCTCATAAGGGTAGATTTAACATATGTAGGAAGTCCCATTGCAGCAATGCCTTCAATTAATTTACTGCTTTTAATTGCTTTTTATGTAGAAGCACATCACTTAGTGAACTAAAATTCTTTTTGCAAGAATATTTTTTTTCACAGTCACCAAAATAATTGAATGAGAAAATCCTGGTCTCCTCTTATATTGTGTCCCTGCCTGACTCTATATGGATAGTCCATCAGGAATCCTGCCATTTAATTTACGAACGTGTTTACCGAGTGTTCCTCTACCAGATGGCATGGGTAGGTGATTTTCAGATGGGTGCATGCAAAACAAGGGTACCTCTGTGCATCTGTGTTTACAATTGTTGCATTCAAGAAAAATATATTAGAACTGCTGAAAACCTGGCCTTCAATTGGCCAGCTAGCATATTGGTATCTTCTAGTCATTGCAGGTCTGAGCATGTTGATAACCGTTTTGATGTTGCCATTCAAAAATAATGCTTTGTAGAAGAAGGTGACTAAATTCATGAATCCACATGGATCTGAAATTCACGGCTTTTAGATTTGAATTGGATATTTGAAAAACTGGAAATGCATTTTAGGTTCCTTCATTTGTTTTTATGATGGCAGCATTTGGTGCCAAATGGGGCATTTTAATCACTTTTTTAATGCTGAAATTGCTTGATTTTTAGCATTCCACATCAGAGAAGTGAGGTAATTAGAAGAAAAGATTCATTTGCTTGTCTGTAGAAGGGAACTTAGCAGTCTAGCGGGTTGTCATTTGAATTTCAAAATAGTTTAGGAACTACAGGTTTACATTTATTTAAAAAAAAAAAAAAAGTGGCTCAGCAAGAAAAGTTTCGTAGGGAGGAGTACTATATGTAGTTATATTGTGCCAGTAGTGATTTCAGCGTTCTGAGGCATACAAATAACAAGACTTATTCTGAGCTTTATTACATCAGTTTTATGCCACTGAAACTCCATTGATTTAAATAACAGGTGTTAACATTTTCTCATTAAGAGGCATACCAGAGTTGATAAGGCAAACCCACACAAACCGAAGCTCTCTTTGGATAATTAACAAAGTCAAGTCTGAAATGCTGCTTATTGATTTATTTCCCCTGAAAATGGTTATGACAAAAGGAAATAAAGGCATATTGTTGAATTTTTGAGATACAAGAACTCGACTCTTCATAAATAAGATTAATTTTAGGGAGATTTGGCAGAAGTACTTCACAGCGTCTGATATTAGCTGACTCTTGCAAGCACATCTAATGCAGCTGTTGAAGAGACGTGTGCACTCTTGTTTTGATTGATTATTCCAGACTAGATGATTCAGTGAGGCTTAAAAATATTCACTGTAGTAACTGGAATGGTGGTTGGGGCTAGGGTGAGATTACAAGACAGAGAGTAGGGCAGGACTGTCCAGTGTCTAAGTGACTGGGGGCTGCAGGCACACCCGTGGGCCACATGCCATGCCTCATGAGCCGCCACTACAAACCACTGTACTGTGCAGGCCCCCAGTACACCCCATGGCCTGATGATGTGCTGCACCATGCAGGTCCCATGCATGCATGGATGTGATGCACAGTACAGTCCTGCTTTGCAGCAAGCAACTCCCACCGCGCCACATCGGCACAAATGCTGTATGGGGTCCCCATGTCTCCCAAGCCCTCTGTCCATGGGCTCCCTTAGTCCCATGATCTGCACCACTGAGTCCCACCTCCAGTCATGGGGACAAGCAGTGGAAGCTGAAGGAGGGAGTGGGAGCCTGGAGACTGGTAGCAGCGGCACAAGAGCAAAGTGGGGAGCAGTACCCAGACCAGGAGCCCAGGGACTCTAGTTAAATTAATTAGGGGCTGCCAGTTAAGCAGCCTTGGTGTCTTTCAAAGAATTTGGCAGGGGAAAGTGGAATCGACTCTGTGGGGTTTTGCTGCTGTTTTACGGTCCTTGAGCAAGGTGAATTGGACTTTTGTACTCATTGTAAACACTCTGGATGGAATATTTGTAACCCTTTTATCACTTGTCTCTCCTAACCACAAAAATAACCTGTTCTTCTAGCAACAGATTAGGCAAAGCAGAAGGGAAGATGAAGAGATGCTGGTTATATGGCCAGAGTTTTGTAGTTAGGCACAACAGGTGAGATCCTACCCCTGTTGAAGTTCCTGGGAAAACTTCCAAATGTGTGCCCAGCATCACACGTAAGGACTCAGAGCTGGCAGAGTATTTGTGCACTTTGTTACATGCTGAGTATTAAGTCCACGCTTAAGTGCTTTGCTTGATTAGGGCCCTAATTGTGCCTGCCTACTCTATGTTGGAAAATAGCCAGTGTACATACTTCAAGTACTTTCACTTGCATTTTTATGGTCAGGCCTCCAGTGAAGCACAAATACTTGATTGGATGTACAGATCAAATGCGTCTCAGCTTATTCAGTCTCAGCAAGTGGCACTGGTGGACTCCCAAGTAGAGGATTTCAAAAAGACTGTACAAATAAAAAGCACATGCAAGCTGTACGTGCTTAATTTTGAAATGTTTGTCCCATTTTAATTATCTGCATATAGCCTCCCAAACTTATGAAATAGGGGTCACCAGATATGGTTGTACTTTTGGCTGATAGTTTGCCATGAGGATGGCACAATGGCAGTTATTTATACTTGAAAGGAACAGTAAGTGGTGACTGAGTTTAATCTTGTCTCCATTTTGATGTAACCATATCAGTTAAGATTGTCATTAACATGCATTTCTTGTATACGCTAATGAAGCCCTTACTGCTGACTGCATTTTAACTGGTTCTATTGAGAAAGTTAATATGAAGGCTGTCAGAACAGCAAGCAAAACTAGTTGATGTCTGTGGGCTTAAGTGCCAGCTGAGGAATTTATAACTACTGGAACTTTTTTCATTGAAGCATGAAGAACAGCAAAGATACTGACAGTATTAAGTGCTGGAGTTTCTCTTTCCTTCATTGATTTTTATTGTGTTTATTATTTTGCTTCCAGGCATATGTATTTTCATTTTCCATTAGTAGAACCAGTATTCTCCAGAGCCAGGCTTGCATAAGTAGCACCCATTTCATTAAAAATGGTTCCCTTTACACATAACAGTGTCTGTGATTATTAAAAAAAATAGTTTTTTCCTTTAAATAAAGGACTTGACATTTGCTATTAGGCCTCAAGGCTATTAAGCTTTAAATGCCATTTATTTTTCATTAAATAGGCTTTTCTTTTTGAAATCCTTGGCTTATTCATACCAGAAAAGTTTATTCATCTTTTGATTTTATTTTTTTTTTGTTAAAACCCTATTGAAGTGGTCTGTCAACTAAGTACAACATGATAATCCCGTCAGTAAAGGTATGTGAATTCACCGGTGTGAATTTTTTCCCATCCATTTTTTTGTTTAAATTTTGGATACCATTGGCTTTAAGTTTGTTCTAAATTGTTATAGAAATTATGAATTTTGATTAAAGATTTATTTTATATTTCAAGTGCAGAACCTAATTCCAGAGTAACTAACAGTACTTTTTATTGTCCTTGTTGTAAATGGCATTCTTTATGTTACTGCATGCTCATGTTTGAGCATGTTACATGAATTAATAGCTTGCATGCAATAATATTATTTATTTCAATTGAACAGAACAATAAATAACCCCTCCTGTTAAAAATCAGATAGATGAAGCATGGATAAAACCTACAGTTTGTCAGATCTGCCCCTGTGATGTTACTCACAGAGAATTACAGTTGTGAGAAGGAGGAAACTTTATAGGAGGTCCCTAAGCCAGCTCCGTGTGGGCCAGCATTGATAATGTTTATAGAAGTAAAAAGGACTTCTGTTGTAGGTCTAGTACAGGGGTAGACAAGTTACTTGGGCTGGAGGGCCACTTAGGGAGTTTTGGTGAGCTGTTGCACTCCGGGTCATCACCCCGCCCCCTCCCACCTCCCAGCCCACAGTGGCTCACCAAAAGACCTAAAAGTGGTAGATGACTAGACTGGTCTGGGGGTGCTGGGCAGAGTGGGTGGTTGGGGTCTTCATGGAGCAGCCTGGGACTCCCGAGGGCAGGATACACTTAGCTGGGCAGATGGGATGGGGCTGTGGGCAGGCAGGGAGAGGTGTCCAGGATCACAGGGGCCTGGGGTAGAGCTGTGATCTACCCCACAATCCTGGCCCCAGCCCCGCTTGGAGGTCACTCCCCACCCACAGCCCCATTCCATCTGCCTGGCTGAACGCATGCTGCCTGTGAAGGTCCTGGGCTGGTCTCCGTGAAGACCCTTGCCACTCACCCATGTCATCCAGTGCCCCCAGTGGTGGGTGTGGCGCAGACAAGCCAGGGTGCCCAGGCAGTGTGGCCAGGTCTGGGGGCAGCAGCAGCTGGATGGAGCCACTGCTACTGGCAAACTGAGTCTGGCCGTTGTGCCACTCCAACCCCACTGCGTGCTTAGGGGTGGTGTGATCAGCTGCATGCACCATGGCCTGGACCAGACTCAGTTTGCCAGTGGCAGTGGCTCCTTTGGGCCAGAGGACGTCCTGTGGGCCCAATAAAATCCCATGGCAGGCTGTATTCTGCTCACCACCAGCCTAGTAGCTAGAATATGGCAAAGACAGTCAGGGTGGCCATAAGTGAGGCTTTAGTTTTAGAGCCTGCAGGGCTGAGAAAAAGTAATCTTCTCCTTTAAAATCCATTCATTTCAATTTCAGATAATCCAGTCCAAAACTGTACAGAAGTCCAGTGAAAGACTCCTTCAGACTTTTTTCGATCACACCCATGTTGCCTGAGAAATGAATGTAGTCCATAATAAAGTTAATCTGTGGAAAATAGGTATATTTGTTATAGAGGACTTCAGTCTGCATATGTATATCTACACTCAGAGGTTATTGGGAAGAAAGTCTAATTCTTTCTTTTGGAGTCCTATTGATAACCATACCTAGAGTTTTTTCCCTTTGGCACAGACTTGAAGATGGCGGGAAGTGGTGGGTGGAGATTGCCATCCCTTTCAGCAGCAGGAATGGCCATTTTCATAGATTTTTCTGAGCATGTAAACAACCAACTGCTTCACTGTTCTTGCAGTGAGCATTGGAAATGCCCTTATTTCCTCTGCTTTTTGCCTGTGGTGTTTTTTGGTGTTTTAAGCATTGCACTTTGTAGTTGTGCATGAAGGTTTGCAGTGATGAATTTGGTTATTTCTTGAGTTAACGATTGCCTGTAAACACAGAGAATTTGATCTGACAGCCTAGAAGGCCCTTTTTGAGCCCTGTTCCTAGGTGTACCACAGGTACTAAATATATTTCACGGAGAGGGACAATTTTTCTTAAAATAAGTCTCCTTTTTTGATGCATGTGTACAGCGTGATATAGGTAAGCAGGAAATTCAAACAAGTCAATCGAAGGAACATTAAGGGGAAAATATTAAAAAACACCTAACTGGTTTTATGAGCTTAAGCCCTGTGTTTAAAAAGCCTTAAGTCCAATTGATTTTTTTCAGCGGGACTGAGGCTCTTTTGAAATATGTACCATTTTGAAAATCACCTTCTCAAGTTGAAATCATTGATGTATTTCTGCCTGGTAAGAGTGAAAATGGATGAAAACAGAGGGAAA
>NW_005842019.1:1168236-1186735 GCF_000455745.1 Alligator sinensis | reverse complement strand
GAAAAGAGGAAATTGCCAAGAAGAGGAAAAGAAGCCAGGAGGAGGAGATAATAGATAATACTGGAAAAAAATCAGAAAGAAAAATCTTAGAAAAATATGACTCAGTGGATGTATCATCCATTTACATATTTAAAGATAAGTTTTCAACACTAGACAAAGAAAGGCATTTTATAGTTCATTCTTAAAGAAATACAGACCAAATGCATTTTTAATTATGGTCCAAGGGCTGGTATAAAATTAGGGCTACATGCTCTCCCTAATCCAAAGCAGAACCTTTACTTATCTCAGTGTGAAGGTAGAACAAAGATTAAGGCTAGAACATGTCCTTTATTTAGTAAGAAAACTTTTAATTATAATAATGAAGGACCTTGTTATATTCACCCTCACACAGTAGGAAAATATGCTCAACTTTGAAACCATTGCTATTTCCATCCTTACTCCTGTTCTTTCCTCCCTCCTCCTTTTTTTCTTTTCTCTCTGTCTCTTGCTGTTTCTCCTCATAAAGCAGCTCCTAATTTCAGCTTCGTTATGAACTTTGTGCCCTCCTATCCACTAGAATGATAGCAATGAAAAATCTAGTATTATCATTGGCAATGTATCGAGGTCTCTTCAAAAGACTTAGCATGGAATTTACATAAATTATATTTTTGAGAGGAAAAATGGAAAAAAATCATACCAGTTCTCATTAGAATTTTAATTTTTGACATTTTTAATGTTATATTGAAAGCTAAAAATAGCATTACATTTTTCAATTAAAATTTATATTTTATTATGCCAATTTATCTTTTCCAGTAATCCAATGTAAACATTTTGGCCAGCTCTCTTTGCAACTATTGATGTTAGAAATACGATAGTAAGCAGTGCAACTTGTGTTTGCCTACCATGCCTTTTCCTGCCATACCTGTAGCTTGGCAACTTTCGCATACTATGTGGAAAATTTACAAAATTATTATTGGTTTAAAAAGGTGATTATAAATTAGCATGATTCAGATTGCTAACTTAGAACCCTTTTTGTCTCCTTTGGTACAAAATTGGCTGTCCATCATTTTTGCAAATCCATAGATAGGCTACTATGAATTTGAAGAAAAAATATCATTAAACAGCGTTTTGTTCTGCTTATGTATGTTATTTTTTAAACTTAAGTCTGGCTTCTATTGATTTCAGTGGGAACTATAGCCAGGCAGGTGGCAAAGTGATTAAGATGTGTTGCTGTAGCAGAAGAACTCATGAATCCAAAGCCTTATTTTGGACTCAGGCTGCCTTCAGTAGACTGGTTGTTGTTCAGGCTGGGGAGTCGAGCATGATTGGATATGCTGTACTCGCATCATACTCTTGAGTTCAGGAACTGTACTTGCCTGACGGGCCAGTAGACTTGAGTGGCCCATGTCAGGCAAGGTAAAGCCTGTCCTGCCAACATGTGCACACAACCTTAACTTTAATGACAGGCATAGTCTATCAATGGGGCCGCTTAAGTCAGTGCTTCCCAAACTTTTCTTCAGCGTGGCCCCATTTCTTCAGCATGGCCCTTCACTCTCAACCCACAGCCCCACACCCCCATGGTCCCACCTGCTGATGTTGCAACCCCATTTGGGGTTGTGACCCACAGTTTGGGAACTGCTGGCTTAAGTGCTTTATAGTAAACATCTGCAAAAGTGATTGTAGAATGAAGGCTTAAGTATATATGATCATCTTGTCCTCCGTCAGTTACTTGACGTTAAGAAAGAGATTGAATAATTCTATAGCTGTCAAATTTGGGATCCCTGCTTTTAGCTGAAGTAGCAGAGGTCCACTTTTTTGAATGAGAGCACCTTGGTTCCAATCACTTTTTTTGTTAAAGGAGGGAGGATAACCTCTTCAGAGTTAAGAGTGTTATAATATCTAGGGGCATTTATACACATACATGTGTCTGCTCCGACATGCCGGAGATCTGGTGCATTGGAGCAGATTCAGTAAATTGAGTCTGCTCCGCATGTGAGCTGAGGCACCCAGTGCTGTGTCGTATGCATTTGTTTAAATGGCGAAATGCACATCAGTGCTGAGAAAATGGCGACATCATGCTTTTGAACTAAAACACGTTTGATGTACTTTAATTTAAAGTACGCCGCCACCATTTTCTCAGTGTTGATGCGCATTTCGCCATTTATACAAATGCATGTGCTACAGCACCAGGTGCTTTTAAAAGCTCCCAGCTCTGTGGCACAAGCATGTGTACAAATGCCCTATATCTAGATATATAAAACACTTATGGTCCTCATCACCCATGGAACTCCAGAAAAAATAAAGAAATCTCATTGCTTTGATATTTTTAGTGTTAAATTCAGTGCAAAATCAGAACCTTTTTTTGGTTTTTAAATGAGCTAATAAAGTGCTGTTTGAGAGTCAGGGACTTTAAATGTTGCTCTTTCAGCCTAAAAAATTATACTGCCTAGTGTTTCCTAAAATCCTTTGATCTTTGAACAAAATCACTTTACAGCACAAAATTTGAAATATATGGTAGGTAGAGACCTTGCTTCATACTAGTGTCAGCTTTTAAAGTCAGGAAGTAAGTATACTGTTTAAAAACTGAGATGATATGAAAATTAGCCAACAGATTCTTGGTCAACAAAAGGGGTTGAGAAACAAAATGTGGTCCAAATGCTACTTTTCTGTGAAAGGTAATAATCCTAGGTGAGGTAGAATTTCTCCTGTGTCTTTCTTACCTCATTGACTGTGGGGAACATGAAGAGGGGTCATGCGAAGAGTAGTGAATTCTAATTGATTTGTTCAACATTATATATGGAAGTTTCCAAGATTTATATGAGTCTCTGCTAGCACAGAATTATGTTCTTGTGTAGTTCCTTTGATTTCAGCTGGACTCTATTTGGGTCCAATTCAGTGGGTCTCTGCTAGGTTGGAGATAAAGTTTGTAGAAGGGCTGGGAACAAAACCCCAAAGTGATAATTTCAGACTCAACTTATTTGGTATAGAACACAATACCTCTCATACAAATTGCTACAAATCTCTCTACTTAGTGAGACCAACTGTGAAATGAGGATAATAATGCTAATGCACCTTTCTGGAGTGATTTGAGATCTACAGATGCAAATATTACTGTAAGAGCAAAGCATTACTATTAACCACATTTTCTAGATAGAGTAATAAAGTACATGTAGAGACGGAAGTTTTTCTGCTTTGCTTAGGACCATCTCTTAACCCTGGCAACCCATTGGTCGGTGTATGTTGTGTGTCCCCTTCAGACCTGATCTGCAAATTATAAGTTAAGTAGCCTCTCATATTTTGAGGACTCTCTAGCTGAATATGTACCAATTATGCTTTATCTTGGAAATGTGGGCAGTCTTTGGATTTAGTTTCCCCAGTGTGCTGGCTAAGATGGTAGCCATTCCAGAAAAGAGGATGTGCTTCAGATTTTGAGAGAAGCGGTTATTTGAAAAGGGGAGGGAAGTTTAAAACTTTTTGTTTTAGTAAATTGATTGCGGTGGATTGAGTCTCCTGTGAACTGAGATCATCTGTCTCTAATGTACAGGTAGAGAGCACAGCCAGCATGAATTAAGGACTCCATTGTAGGCACACACGAAAAATCAGGAGACTTAAAATATTAATACATTTGGAGTTCTTTTTTTTACTCCTGGTTTTTAAGCCTTTAGGATCCCTACTTTCAATCTAAACTCTGTAGCCACAAGAAATAAATAGGTATGATTCTCACTGAATTGCATGACGGTCTTCAAGAGAAGGGCTTAAAAATATTAAAAATTGCAAGACTTTACAGACTTCCAGAAAAATATCAAATATTGTGATATTCCAGACTTGGAAACACTCTCCTTACCCATTTAGTTATTGATCACTCTGTTGAGAATGGCAACACCAGTACTAACTGTGGTGGGTTTCATGATTTCGTCACTTTTATGCTTGAGCTTCAATCCCATGTGTCCCACCAGCAAGGCGTCTGGGACAGACATTACAGATAAACTGGTTTAAGTGATCAAAAACTGGTTTAAACCTGTAGCAGAACAGATGTTCAGTGCACATAAACCAGTTTGACAGTGGCTGAAACCAGTGTGAGAAAAACCTAGTTGAATGTAGTATCAGACTTAACAGACTGGGGTCAAACCTGTTTATGCAATGTCTGTCCTAGACCCCCCCTTGCTGGTTTAAGTTAAACCAGACACCACCAGCATCCCAGCATGCTCTCTGGGCTGGGTGGGGCTGTCTGCTTCACAGCAGGGCTGGCTCCTACCCTCTGCTCCATGACCAGAGCTCTGGCAACACTGCGGGCTACTCCTCTTCCCTTCCCCTCACCACTCCTTGCTAAGCAGGAATTTCCCCCCCTCCCCTCTGCCTTGCTGAAGAGGTGTCTGTGTATTAGCTAGCAGGCCACATGCTGGCTACGGTCCCTGCTGAATCAACAGGTAGAATCAACAGGTAACTGGTAATGTCCCTCTGTTTTTTTCTTAATGGGGTGATAAAGACTGAGTTAGGGGTGATAAACATGGTTATCAGTTCCCTGCTGGGCTAAACAAAGTGTCCTGTGCGGGGGGGGCGGGAGGGGTCTGGCCATGACTCCCCCACCTCAGTTCTGTGGAAGGGAGGCCTGCTCTGGCACCCCCTGGCTTCTAACCTGAACCACTGCAGGCATGTGCCTGGATGTCTGGGATATCTGGGCAGTTCCAAACCAGTTCAGCCTAGCCAGGTTAGACTAACCTGCAAAGATTGAATCAATTCAGGCTCAGGTTTTATGAATGCCTGTCCCTAGCCCTGGAGCAATGCACATTTTGGCATAATCTGGAAAGAATTGGGCATGTGCTTAAATGTAAGCAAATTCCTAGTCCTACCAAAATGAATGGCGCTGTTAACATACCTTGAAGGTAAGCCTGCGCTGAAGTCTGTTGCTGGATCAGGCTGGAACACTTCAGTGCTTTCCAGGATCAAGCTCTGAGACTGAAGTGATTTTTTTTTTTTGAGAATAAAGCTTAATTGAAAACTCTGGACCATCATGCTTTCTTTTTACAGTAATTCTACTTAAGGTACTGAAAGCATGTGGACATCTGTGTACACTTTAAAGTCTGTAAGTCTAACTTAAAAAACGAAAGATTAAAGGGAATAAAAAAAAAAAAAGTAATTCCCTACAGAATTTTGAATGATATCAGAAAGCTACATTTAGTTTGGCTAGAACAGCAGTGTAAGCACTGGAATATGCATTGAAGTCCATTTTAAATAGTCAAATAAACCAGAAGAGATCAAAATGAAATTCTTTCATGACAGCAGTTATAACTATGGCAGGAGAAGCAATAAAGCTATTTACAATATGAAGTTCCATATCAGGAACCTAAATTAGGTCTCAGAAAGAGATATTGCTTATTTAAAAAGAGATGTTCACTAAGACAGTTGTGTTACTTTTCTGCAATATGGATTTATGGTTTTGAAATGGTTATGCACCATAACTCTTAATTAAGTCTGACAGTTTTAGTACTAAACTTGAAGGCTCTGCATGAAAAGACAGGCTGCAAACAAGGACCTTTCTTAATGGTCCCTAAGCTTGTCTTTATTTTCAGGATTTACTATATAGTGAAGAAAGAAAAAAAGTAACAGTTATCTTTAATTATACATGATCTGCAACATGTCAAAACAAGTAACATAAACAAGCACAAGCAATTTACAATAAAGACAGTTATTGTAGCTTTTGTGTAGGGACTGAGTCTACAAATTTGTTCATGTGAGTAGTATTTACTCAAGCAGATAATCCTCTTGATTTTGTTATTGTTTGTATGAGTCGAGCTGTTCATGTCGGCAAGGATTTGCAAGCGTTTGCAGGAGGACTGCATCTCTCTCAGTACTTTCCATGGCTGTAAAATGGGGTTAATAAGATTTACCGTGTTTTGTAAACTGCTTTGAGATCTGTGGATAAAAGTGGTGATATGATGATAATCTTTTGTCAAGTATTTTTTGGAAAATCCTGGACAAATGGTGATGTTCCAGCCATAGCCTGAAGCTGTTTTTTAAAATTGTTTTGCAATAGAATTATTAGGTACAAATGTTAGCCATTTTCTCATTTTAGTAGACCTCATTCAGTCAGGTATCAGGGTGCCTACAACCTTAGTTTTACATTTTACTTTTCTACCATAAGGCAGCATGATGACTTATTGCAGAATAAAACATAAAGAGCAGCACTCATCCAGATTATATAAAAATTCCGTATGTGGCTGTGATAATATAATGTGATTTTCATGGCCTTTGTTTTTCTTTATTTTAGCTTATTCTCTCTAGATGCAGATTTATCTATTTATACAATAAACCAAAGTAGGTCTTAAAAGCTATTTGTAAAAAGAAGCCTGTAATGGGTTTAAAGTTGTAGAATGTCCTATCCCAGCAACAGATCTCATATTCCTCTATTAGGCAGTAAATTCAGTCTCAAAGTATTAACTTCTAAGAGAAGCAAATGAAGAAAAAAGACATTATTTTAGAAGTCAAATGTTCATGAAGGTTGTTGCCAAAACACAGTCATTCTTTTTAGTTCCATCATCTGTTAGAATAAAAACTGTGGGACAAACAAGTAGGTATTTTTCTGATTTATACTTTTAACTGGGCAGTGTGGGGATTGGAACCTGTGCCCTTACTTTTACAGTATTTATAACACTTTTTAACTATAAAAAGTTTCAACTGGCACTCAAAGAACTCATTTTAAAATAAACCACAGTTTTCCCATGGGGGATATACTGCTTTGAGAAAATTGCTCTCAATTTAATTCTGAGGATACATGAGCGAAAGGCCATATGCACAAAGAGGGAGAGTCCAGAACCTTGTGCTGGGTGCCCAGTGTCCCTAGAGTTTGCATGGGGAGACTTAGGCACCTCAGAATAACATTCAGAGCAGCCAGCATGTTGAACATTTATAATGAGCCACCTTCACTAGACAGTATAAAAATGCTGAGTGCTTCTCTGTAGTGCTGAGAAAGGTACTTCCTTCTGTATGGGATTCTCATAGTCCTGAACCATTTACTGAATGAAGGGGCCTAGGCTCTTTCTCACAAAGATTAAGGAAGGGTCCCAGTTGCTTGAAAATAGAGGGCTGTAAAGGGAATAATAAGGGGTTGTGATATCCTCCTTTAAAAAAAAATATTTTAATGTTTAGAGTACTCACCCCAGATAAAAGTCCTTGATGGAGAGACTGGAAAACCCCACTGCCTCGTCCTCCCTCCCCATTTTAAGTCCCTGAACCAGTAGGCTAGAATCTCATGCTTCCTCTTCCTTTTTCTTTCTCTCTCTCTCATCCTGTGAACATTTAATGATTTAATGGAACAGCTTCAACAAGAAGTGTGAGGAATCTCCAGAATCACCAATGGCTTAGTGGTTGAGATGTTGTCTTGGGAAATGAAGGACATAGGTTTGAATCTCTTCAGGTGGAGGAAGTACTTGAACTTTGTCTCCCTGTATTGGGGCTCTAATTGCTGAAGTACTGTACAAATGAGGAGTGGGGACCATCAACTCCGGCTTCTTCTCTTCCTCCCATCTTTTAAAAGAAGTAGCTGCCTCTGGATTTTGCATGATTTTTTAGATGTGCTCAGGGTCTTCCTTGTGGATCCAGGTCTCAAGTAAGCTAAGCAAAGGAATGCCTTTCTCAGGCCAGGCTTACATGAAATTTGACATTGAGCTATTCAGCCCTGTCAGCTGAAGTGCTCTGGACATAGGCATAGGCAAACGACAGAGACAAGCTTAGTGTGTGTGTCATGAATACATCTGTCTGCATATTTGTTCTTTAAAGAGCTCCTAAATGGTCTAGCTTTCCCAAAGTTGAAATTATACCTCCCATTTTTAAAGGTATGTTTGCAGTTGTTCTTTGTTCAGTGTTACTAGCCATCATTTAGTCTTTGCCAACTATGTAAATCTTAATTTACCTACACTTTCTTAGATCCCTATGCCAATAAGATGTTAAATGACTGACTTCGTTAGGAGTACAGAGCTCACTGGTATTACTTGTTTCCAAAGATAAATATACCAAGTCGTTAGCTTTGTATTATGAAGACCAAGATAGCATCTAATCCAATACCTACAGTATGCAGAAGAACCACCTTTACCCCCTCTCATTCTCTCGCTCGCTCTCTCTCTCTCTCGGCAAATATAGACAGTATTATCCATTCAGCCCACTTATAGAGAGGGAAGAGTGATATTTATCCCAAGCATGATGGGAGGAGAGAGATGTTTCCAACTAGCAGGAAAAATGTTGACCTGAGTCTCCCTGTCTCACAGCACCAATGTGGTTTGGCCAGATATTCTGCTGTGTCCAGCGTAAGCAGCTGAAGTCTGGAGGCTTGTATGTTGTTGCTTCTTTATTACCTTCTCAACCCCGGTTGTGGGTAGAAGTTAGAGACTGTAGACCGGCCAGGAATTGTTCTGCAAATATTCTTCTTGCCCTTCTTGACCCCTTGTTTGTCCTTTCCAACCCCACTTTCCCACCATACTACCTCTGTACCCATGGCTATGGTGATAAAGGAGTAGGAGAATATTCTGTTGGTTCTGTATCTCTTCCGCTGAGGTATCCCACTGGAGTGGTTCGGTCAGATTTCCAATATCTGCACCACCCATGAACGGAAAGGGGAGAGAACAAGGTCAAAAAACTGAATATCTGTGTCCTGTTGGAGCGCTCAGCAACCCTGGATGAACAGCCAGCAACAGCAAATTGTCTTCCACCTTTAACAACTAGGAAGCTTCACCCCTTTCTATTTCAAGTAAATTTAGAAATGGAGTTCATAGATTTCATAGACATTAGGGCTGGAAGGGACGTTGGAAGATTGAGTCCAGCCCCCTGCCCAAAGGGCAGGAAGTCAGCTGGGGTCACAGGATCCCAGCAAGATAAGCATTGCTTGAGGTTGAGGCTGCAGTGTGCTTTAGATGAAGATAACAGTGGAAACCACCTGAAGCTTTAGCTGCCTCAGAGTAATGTAGTGTGCCTACTAAGGAAGACTAATCAATAGCACGTGTTTACTTTGTGCATTGAGTCCTGTACTGGATCTGTTACACTGTCCAGGAACAAATCTGTTTAAAGGTCTTGATCTTTTCAGCTCTCAACAATCTAATCCTTGGCTACATCCTGTATTATCTCTTTTTAACCAAATGTGACTGTACAGCAGTGAGAGCCCAGGTGATACCCTCAGGGACCAGGTTAGAGCTGGGATGAAGCTCAGAACCAGCAACACGCAGCACGAGCCGGAGTCCGGCTCATTTGCCTTGCAAAGGCAATCTGTGCAGCTGTGGCAGATAAGACTCATGGCTTTCCTGTAGGGCATGTCCTTGCCAGCCAAAGACTGTGACATCTTCCCTGAACCTTGCCAGGAGTGGGTGCTTCCCACATCAGTCCTAGAGGGAGCAAGGGTTTACAGTCTGGCTGTGTTGCCTCTAGGGACTGGACTTTGAGTGACCGTGCTAGACTAGTGCTGCTTTTCCTCCTGGCCTGTCTGTGGGATGCTAAGAGCTGCCCAAACAGCTGTCTCTCAGCTGGAGCATGGAACAAGAAACACTTGTTAAAGGTGGACTGTTACTGTTATTGCTGCTTGCCTTGGCTGGCCGGGTCTGATTACCTGTGGGACACCTGGAGGATCTCAAAAGGAGCAGAGAGTTGTAGTGAGGCAGGAATGTGTAGTTTTAGTAATAGCTTACACAAGAACCTGTGTGGGATGGTTTAGATAGAGATGATCCTGCCTTGAGCAGGGAGTTGGACTAGATGACCTCTGAGAGTCCCTGCTAGCCATACCTCTCTTTGACTCTTAAATTATATTATTCCTGACTATATGAAACTACCCCAGCTGTGGAACTCCCTCTGCTAGAAGAGGCTGAATCTCATTATTCTCAGAGTGAAATGGTAATGCATTGTTTTATATAGAGTTTCCCATGATATAAAGAGTTAGAAACGTAATATGGCTGTGGAAACCAAATAACAATAATGAAAAAAAAAACTACACTGAAGTCCATTGATCACAAATGGCTTAAAACAAGGGAGGTATGGAAAATATATTCCTGTTTGCTGTTTTGTTTAGTATGATTGTTTGTTGTTTAGATAGCGGTGAGGATGACATCCAGGGCAGTTGCCAGTGTTAAGCACCATTGACAACCAGGCTACTTTGACTTAAATGAAGGCCTTTGAATTAGGCATAGATGTTTGAGAATTTGGAGTTAGGTGTTTATTTTGGTTTATTATAGGTGTTTATTAATCCAGAACATATTTAGTTCAGTAAGTCTATTATTTTGAAGACTTTCTGGTCTCTTGGTTTTTCCTGTGATACATGGGAGTTTCATAATTCAGAGTCATTAGCAGAAGTTCTCTTGTTCTAATATGGCCTTACAAAAGCCTGATCTGGGGGAGGAAAGCATTGTTGTGAGTTGTATATTTTATGATCGATTACATGATTGAAATTAGATTTAGGTATCATAGTACACTTTCTTGGGTCTCTGGGAGAGAAGCAGAGGCAGCAGAGCTAAAGACGAGGTGGAAACGCATGTAAATAAAAATAGGATATAAGAGAAATTATCAGGTAGCCAACAGACAAGAGAGAGAGAGAGTAAAAACCTATTGAATGGAGAGCAGGATTGTTCAGGATTGTTATCCTGTAAAAAGCCAAGATTAGCAAGTATCAAGTAGATTATAATGAACCATAAAGCTATTGTCTGTGTTGAGGGGTGATTATTCAGTCAAGGATGTTATTTTATATATGTTTATTTCTGTCTTTAATATTTTTTTGGTGATCATTCATTCTTGTGCATAGTGTTTTGTGTGGTTTTATCCACATAAGCTACCATGAGGTCATTTGGTTCACTGGATGAGGTAAGCCATATTTTGGGATAGACATGTATGATCTATAGAGTCTGATGGTTTTATTTTGGAGACTATTGATTGTTGTGGCCATAGAGATGAGTTGATAGCGTTTGCTTATACTGTTCAGGCAAGACTGGGTCCCACTAGGTTTCTGTTGATCAGTGAGGAATTTGCTTCTGTTGGTGAGTTAGGCAAGGTTGGGGGTGCTGTCTGAATTTCCCAGGAGTGGGGAGCTGGAAATATTTCTCTCAAGGTCTGGTCTTTTTGAGTATAGGCTATACTTCAGAGGTGGGCAATTATTTTGGGCAGAGGGCTGCTTACCGAGTTTGGGCAAGCTGTCGAGGGCTGCATGGGTAGACCTGCCCCTTGCCAGGTGCCACCATGCCCCCTGGTCACAATCTTGTGACCAGGAGTCCCGCCCCCTAACCCCTGAGTTGCCACCCAAAGTCCCTCCCGTTGCCCCTGGAAGTACTCCTTTCAGCAAGGGATTTTGCCGTCTCAGAACCAGAAAAATACTACAGTAAAAGCTGTGTTATTTGGCACTTTACCATCCAGAATGCTCTGTTAACTGGCATCTGTCCCACCGTGGCACTTCCAGTTTTGCTGCTGTGAGCTGAGTCCCATTACTTTCTTGTGAACCACGGTCCAGGGCAAAGCAGCCTGTGCGAGGCCCCACTCCCTGTCCCCTGGCACACTGACGCCAAGGAGTGAAAGCCTTGGCGCACCGGATGCAGTGGGAGGGGTGGCAGCCAGAACAGGCAAAGATGCCTCCAACCCGCTGGGCTGGAGATAAGTATAACTCTCAGATAACCGGCATATTTGATTAACCAGCAGCACCCCCATTCCCCTTGGATGCCGGATAACAGAGCTTTTACTGTAAATTACTCTAAAAAGCAAACATCTACAGCACTTGTTAATTTGATTTCAAAAAAATAGTTTTGTCCTGATTTACGTGTTTGTGTAGTGTGCATAGAGGTGATTGTGCAATAGCTCAAAATAAAGCCTTATTCTTGTATATTGTGGGGGGTGCATATAGGCTTGTGTGGGGTGTTGGTGGGTATGGGGTTTGTGGGAGACTGTGTGTGGGGGGAGGGTGGCTAGGGTGTATGAGGGGGTGTGGGTGTTGAGGTCTGCGAGTATGACAGTGCGAGGGGGCATGTGGGTGCATGTGTATGGTGGGGTGTGCATGTGGTACTCACCCTATGAACACAGACACTCCATCCTTGCCTGCACACACACAGACACTCTGCCCCTGCCTGCACGCACACAGACACGCACATGTAATGGTGCGGCCCTCGCAACGCAGCTGGGAGCCACATGGTACCGGAGGGTGGGGGCAGGAAGAGAGTGAAATGGCTAATGGTGTGTGGGGCCGGGCTGCTCTGTTCTGCTGGGGGCTCCCCCTGGGTCCTACTGCCCCTGGCTCCTATCAGCTCGTTTTCTGGGTACCCTAATTGTGACAGCTGGGATCTGATTTGCAAACACTCAAAAGTGAAACTGAGGCCAGCAGGATCTCTTTTCTGAACATATTAAGTGCTAAAAAATACTAAGTAACCTGGAAAATCCACCTCTACATGTACCAAAGTGAGCAGCTGAAGCGGGCTGACAGTATTTCACTCTTGACTCCAGTGTGAGGACCAGTGGTCCCCAAATGGATATAGGTTAGTGATGTTCCCCTTGAGCCATGTTATAGAATTCCTGTGAGAAATTAGGTTTTGAATTGTTTTGAATGTGTTCATCTAATCCTACTATGAGGCTATTGACCGAATGCCACATTTTTTTTTAATATATATAAAGGCTGCTGTAATTTTTTTGCACAAATCCCTATTTCTTCCTGTGCCTCTTGGAATTTACCTTAAGAATTAATGACTGCAAAATATGTAAAAATCATTAAAATTTACTTTAAAAAGTTAATAGCACAAGACATTGAAGGGGATAACACTGCCTTTGCAGGAAATGAAGTCAGTTATGCATACTTACCTTATTCATTTTATAAGTTTGGTAACATATTTTCAGGATCTGTGATCTGCTTGCATAATTTGTGCTGATTTATTATAGGGGCTGTCATTCTTAAGAGAAAAATTAAACATCTTGTTTGGTGGCTTTGGATTCTGGGTAGTAAATGTCATTACAAAATGATTTATAAAAAGTGGCTATAATTAACATCGTAGTCCAAGCTTAACTGTATCTTAGAATTAGTGCTGACAGCCTCACTTTTAGCAATGGTAGACTTTCCTGAACCTAACTCTAAGGAACATTTTCACTTTCGGAAATATAGTACAAGTTTATGGAAGTGTGTAGGAAATTATAATAATATTGAACATAAATATTTTAGAGAGGCTTGAGGGGGAGGATAATATTCTATTTGTCACTGTGCCTTTTTATGATTCCCTATAATTTTATAGAGTTCAAGGTTCAAGGTGCAAGGGAGATAACTACTACAAGAAAATAGGGTACAGGTAAGAGAGCTAGGGAATGAAGATTGCTTGTTATTTTTAATGTTATAAGCATCTTGTTGTTAACTTTAGTGGAAAATGAATTTCTACTCTGAAAAGTGATTCTAAAGTAGCATCTTGAGGATCCAGGTCATTTGTGTCTTGGCACCTTACAGCTTAAATGTATTTTTTTAGGGTTTTTTCTCCCTTCTTAAGTGCCAGTCATGCAAAACCAATCACAAATCTGAGAGTTAAACTGCCTTCTTGGGTCCAATTTCACCAGTAGAAAGAAGTCTACAATCTAAGGTTAGGGTCGTATTTTATCCTCAGTTATACCTTTGTAATCTTCTGAGTGTAAGACAACAGAATGTAAGTCTTAATTAACAATTCAGCTCACAAAGTAATGTTCAGGATATTTTTAATGGGGAGGGGAAATCTGAGAGTGGTGTTCAAAGCAGTAGAAATGTTTCTTCCAGATGCTTTGAGCCAAGTTCAGGTCTCTGTTACCCTGGCATCATTGAGATACCTGCAGATGCTTATAAAATCAGAATCTGGCCCTCTGCATCAAAATTTAACTTGCAAAATCCTCCACACGTCAAAGACTAGATTATCCTTCGGGGATTGTATCTGCAGTTCAGGTGAGAAATTATTGACTCTGGAGTTGCAAAACAAATAAATAAATAAATAAATAAAGCAAGCATACAGAAGCCCATTCAGCAGATACATAATGCTCAGAAGTCTGATGAACTCATTCTCAGGTAATTGTGCTGCTTAATTTTTTCTAATGAAGCCTCTTCTTTGATGTGGAGGTGGTTCCAGTTGATTGTGTTTGTGAACTAAATGCTTGCTGCTATTAAAATCTCCTGATCTGAAGGCGCAGTTTCAGAGAACTGGCAAGTCCCTTTTCCCTCAGCACCACAGAAAAATAAACTGTTTTTCTCCTTTCTGAGGATCTTTGGCCAGACGTGCAGTTGGTTTAAACTGGTTTAGCGCCAGTGGAATTGTGCTCACTTTCACTAGCTGAAAATTGCTTGTGCTGTGACGTAATGTAACATAACATAACATAATATCTAATTTGGATCATCTGTTTTCTCTTTCATAGTGGCATGTAGCATGAACTACCCTATGTCTTTGCTTACCTAATAGGAAATATTTGGGTTTTTTTAAATAAAGTCCTGGACTTTATGGAACATAGATTTCCAACTTCTGAGTGGCCAGGGGCCACAAATCCCATGAGTTGCACTAGTGGGGGCTTCATGCCCTGCAGGCTACACTAGTGGTGGTCTCACAGCCCCTGGGCCGCACACCACATGGACATCCTCCCTGTTGCAGCATGTGTCTACAAGCACTCCCTTCAACATCTGCAGTGATCACGCATAGATGCTTTCCCATCAATGATGCACTGTGTGCTGGAAGGCCCTAGCCCCACTCTGAGCATCCTAGGGTGCTGAATGTGGAAGCCAGAGGAGGGAATGGGAGCCTGGAGCTTCTTACTGCTGTTGCAGTCAGAAGGATAGGGGGAGTTGTGGCCAGGCAGTAGTCCAGAGGCCACAATTTAACCCCGTGTGGGCCTCATAGAGCCCACAAGCCACCAGTTAGACAGCCCTGATGGAAAAGATTACTAACGTTGACAGACTGAGTCAGGAAAGAGCTTGAATTGACTAAGGTGTGTAATCTAACTCAGAGAAGTAAGGAAGTGATTTAATGGGCAGTAGACATAGAATTAATCGTTTGGATGATTTTTCTTTCCTCACTTTAGAAGTTATATTCAAATCCTGGTGCTGGAGAAGATAAAAGCTGCTGATTTTCTTATTTGCACTTATAAAAAGCCACAGAAATTCAGATAAAGCCAATGGAGTTATTCTAGATTTGCACCACTATAGATGAGAACAGAACTGAGACCATTATTCAAGAGTCTTAGCTATGTTAAGATGATAGATTATTCTCCTCAAAACTATTTTTAATCTTGAGAATGATGTGTAAAACCTTTTTTCTTTGGCTTCATTAAAGCCTGCTTTGTAGAATTTATGGCATTGAAAAATCATTTTTTTTATTTGATCTAGTTTCCCATACTTTCACCAGTTCACTGATACTGAGTAGATATTTTATGGTCAATTTATCTCGGTGTAATCCTGTTTCTTGTGGAGGGGCAGGGGGCGATGGAGGGGGGAAAGAATCGTAAGAGAAGTGGGACCTCCAGAGGTCATCTAGTCCAGCCTCCCAGAGTGAGGCCAGATCATCCTATTATCCAAACCATCCTATACAACTCCATAATCTAAACTCTACATAAGACTACCATTAACTCTGACACGATACAGACATAACACCTTAACTGGCCATAGGTAAAGGAGTAGAGAACCATGGCAACCAACATCCTGCTTCTATGAAATGTTGTTAGTATATACTTAAGAGATCCCAGGTCTAGGGCCATCCCACCCACTACAGATGAAGGCAAAAACTCCCATGGTTCATACCAATCTGACCATGGAGTAAAATTCCTTCCTGACCACAAATATGGAGATCAGTCAGACCCTGAGTGGAAGGACAAGACCCTCTTCTGACAGTCTCTGATGTAGCAATCCCTATAATTGTGCAGGAACCAGACGTATTGTTCCAGGAATAAAATTGAGACTTTAAATGGAATTTTTTTTGAAACCATGTTTTGAAAGAGAACAAAACAAAACATCTTTTCCATCCTCCTAAAGCAGTCTGCCTTAGTTTTATTCCATCATGTTTGCCACTTCTACAAATCACTTTGTTCTTAGCCACCCTAGGGTCACTGCTATTGTATATTTTTTCTGCTAATAAATTCTCTACCATATTTTTAGAATCATAAGTATAAAGAGCAATGCATCTGAGACATCTTTAGCTGACTTTGTATTAAAGTCAATATTTTACCTCTCACACTGGTGAAGTAATAAGCTAATCGTTGCTTATTTTTTCAGAGAGTTAGAGCTGGTGGAAGGTGCCAGAAAAAGGGTCCTGGAGACTAAAGCCGCCTCTGTTAAACCCAGGAGTAGCACAGCATTGTAGCACAAGATAATTTTATTCTGTTTTACATGAAAGATTTTTTTAGCAGACCCATTTTGATTCATGTCCTGCTTAATATGCATGAACCCTCAAAACTCAGTATATATTAAGACTTTGCCTCTCTCTGCCCAGGAGTTTATATGGCAAGGTCCCCCACAGTATTTTTGCAGGGGTATCAGGTATCACAGAACATGGATATCAGGAAGTATTCTGAACACATGTATCAGGGGTATTTGGTTGTAGCTGTGTTGGTCTAAGGATACAGGCAGACAAGATTTTTTGGGTGAATCTGATCTCTTTTGTTAGACCAGCTAAAAGAGTTGAAAAAAATCTCCTTTGCAAGGTTTCAGGTACAAACACCATTCTTCAGGCTGAGGAAGTGTCTGCAGTTGTTCTGTACTTTTCCTGGATGGGATAGAATAGGTATAGATTTCATAGACATTAGGGCTGGAAGGGACCTCGGAAGATCATCGAGTCCAGCCCCCCGCCCAAAGGCAGGAAGTCAGCTGGGGTCATAGGATCCCAGCAAGATAAGCATCCAGTTTCATCTTGAAGGTGTTCAATGAAGGCGCTTGAACCACCTCTGGTGGCAGGCTGTTCCAGACCTTGGGGGCTCGGACAGTAAAGAAATTCTTCCTTATGTCCAGCCTGAAACGATCTTGAAGTAGTTTGTGACCATTCGACCTCGTCATCCCTTGGGGCGCTCTGGTGAACAAACGTTCCCCCAGATGCTGGTGGTCACCCCTGATAAACTTGTAGGTGGCCATCAGATCACCCCTGAGCCTACGCTTTTTCAGGCTAAAGAGCCCCAGGGCCCTCAGCCTGTCATCGTAGGGTCTGCTTCCCTGACCTCTGATCATGCACGTGGCTCTTCTCTGGACTCTCTCAAGCTTCTCCACATCCTTTTTGAATTGTGGAGCCCAAAACTGGACACAGTACTCCAGCTGCGGCCTCACTAAGGCCAAGTACAGGGGGAGAATGACGTCCCGGGATTTGCTTGAGAAGCATCTATGGATGAAAGCCAGCGTTTTGGTCGCTTTACTAGCCGCCGCATCGCACCCTAGTGCGAGCTAGGGTACCTCACACTACAACTGGTGCTCCAGGGTCTCACAGGGGACTCTCACTCCCCCCACTGGAGCAACAGGTTGTGGTGCTACTTAAGATCTTACTTTTGACCCACACTCAGCCTCCTAGCAGTGGAGGACTTACCGGGGTCAGGATTCAGCCTCTCTCTCTTGGGCTGAGCCCCCTTTACTTGGCCTTGGGCCTAAACTTCAGCCTCAGGTGTCCAAAGACCTACCTGGGCCTACTGCCCTCACTCAGGGTCTCCACACCGCCCCTTCACTTGGGGCTCTAGATCTCCACCCCTTTCACTCATGCCAGTGGATTGTGGAGGACCCAAGGCGACAATTGGCCAGTTTCTCCAAGAGGCGATCATGGGACACCAGATCGAAGGCTTTTTTGAAGTCAAGATATATGACATCAATCTTTTCTCCCTTGTCCAGGTGATAGGTCACCTGGTCGTAGAAGGAAATGAGATTGGTCAAGCAAGACCTACCCGCAACAAACCCGTGCTGGCTATCCCTTAAGATGTTGGCGTTGGCCAGTCCATTAAGGATGGCCTCTTTAATAAACTTTTCTAAGATCTTCCCCGTGATAGAAGTCAGGCTGATGGGCCTATAGTTAGCCGGATCCACTTTCCTCCCTTTCTTGAAGATAGGCACCACATTGGCCTTCTTCCAGTCTTCGGGCACTACACCAGAGCGCCAAGAGTTTTCAAAGATCCGTGCTAGAGGCTGGGCTATGATGCTCGCCAGCTCCTTGAGTACCCTGGGGTGAAGATTGTCAGGGCTGTCTGACTTGAAGGTATCCAGCTTCTCTAGATGTTCCTTCAGAAAGTCAGCATTAATGGAGGGCAGGGGATCACCTTCACCCGGACTTCCCGGCCCTGTAGCGGGCATGGGCATCCCATGGGGCTGATGAAAGACTGGCGCAAAGTACCTAACAAAACAAAACAACTGCAGACGCTTTCTCAGCCTGAAGAAGGGTGTTTGTACCCAAAAGCTTGCAAAAGAGAATTTTTCCAACTCTTAGTCTAATAAAAGTTATCAGATTTACCCAAAGAACCTTGTCTGCCTGAATACATGTAGGTTTTTCCCTGTTTTCTGTTTCAGTCTTGTGAAATATTTTCAGGTAAAATTTCTTATTTCCAGTGAAGTTAGCATCTCTTTCCA